>NC_043706.1:71331227-71428776 GCF_006229205.1 Suricata suricatta | reverse complement strand
AAGCAAACACCCCAACAAGGAAAACAAGTACTACAATGTAAAAATATTAAGAAAAGAAAACCCTCTCACATGCATAAATGAAAGATGGTACACAAAGAACTCACATCTTTTCAAGCTTCAATAGTAAATATTCTGCTACTATATATTAAATACTGCATGGTTTGCCCAAGCTAAGATGAAACCACATCATGAATCAATTCCAACCCCTTTCAATTTCTGGTCCTTATTTTCTTGCCACCAGCGGGTGTTCATGAAGATGAAGGGAAGACAAGAGATACCTTGATTGTTAAATACGGAAGTACAGAACATAAGATACAATCAGGAGAATGGGCTCTTGGCAGAATGCTGAAGATTATTTTTCTTAGATGAGCAGAGGGCCACCCCTTTGTTAAAATTTTATAGAATATGGTCAACTGTGGCTTTCATCCCCCGACTGCAAGCAGCCGCAGACTTCCCTTTAGCAAACTGAGCAGAATGCTAATGTGGAAAAAAGCAGGTAGAGGCAGAACCTCCCTTCTGGAAGGCCAGGTGAAACCATAGAGTCTACTCTGCCAGCTAGCCTCACCCTACCCCTTACCTCCCATGTCTGCATTGGCAGCATCCCAGCCTGCGGTGGCTTGGAAATCACTGGTCTTATTACTCGTATCTCGACTCAACCCACTGCAACTAACTATGTTTTGCTGGCTGATACTTCTGAGACTGTGTTAAAGCTTTGGATTTAATTCCTAGAAAAACATACATCCACTTAAAATTTTGCATGCAATTTCAGGGCATTTATGGACTGCTCCACCACCACCACCACCACCATCAGGCACAAAATGTAAATCCCTGCAGGTCCAAACCTCTTTTAAAAGGCAGACCGAATCTTTTTCACTGTAGACAAAAACACAATACCAAACAAAGGCAAAGTAACATCAACCACCTGAACACACTGTACCTAGTCAATTTAAATTTCTCTTGGAATAAAAATGTGAGAAACCTAGATTCTAGTCCTAGTTCTTCAGCAATTAGCTGGGTTGCCTTCAGTGAGAATTCTAAAATGTCTCTGGGCCTCAGTTTGTCTCTCTTTGACAATAATTTTTGACATTTCTTCCAGCTCTAGTGTTGTATAATTCTGCGAACCAAATTGAGGTGAGCACTCAGAATCAGTAGTCTTCTCTACAACCAGGCATCACTCTCTGTTGTTAAGCTTGGGTCATGAAGTCTCTCTTTTCGGGAGCCCAGTTATCCCTATGTCCTTATTATTCTCTTCTTCACATTTCCATCATTTCCAGCCCCAAGCAAAAAGAAAATTGATTTATTATTTTCCATTTCTTTGACTCATTTAAAGTGGCTAACTCCTTTCCTGTGTTAAGCTATCTCTAAACAAGTTTAGGCTAGAAAGAGAAAAAGATAATGGTGACATGTAAGGTCAGTGAATTGGGTACTTGGGGCGGGGGGCCTTTATGGAGATAATAAGTGGATGCTTCAGTGAGGGAACTAGCAGAACTCAAAAGAAAACAGGCAAGGCTAGTACATGGGATACACTAATTTTCAATCTGTGCCTCCTTGAAATCAACTTGATCATTCCCCTTCTGAGAGAAAAAAGGAATTTCTTGGTTTGAGGCAATCATTTTTCTGAGCCTGTAAACCCCAATCATGATAGTGATACCACTAAAATGACAATTTATTGAGCATCAACTTTGAGATGGGCACAGTAATAGAAGCTTTGTGGGTTTTATTCCATTTAATCATTAGTCCCACCCTTTGGGACTGGTGCAGCTAGTTCTCTTCTTCACAGAGGGAAACTGTGGCTCAGAGGGGCTAAGAAAAGACACACAGGCAGCACACCACAGAGCAAGAATCCAAGTCCAGAATCTCTCCTCCCACCCCCCACTGTGTACATGCCCCCTGGGCTGCCAGTTAATAACTAGTGAAACAGTCGTGGGTTTTTCAGAGTGCTCTAAAACCACAGCTGCCTTAGTGACCTGCCTGCAGGTAGGTTTATTGTTACTGCTCATCCTCATTTCCTGCGGGTAAGTGCAATTTATGAGGTAATCTTTAAAGTGAGTGGCATGTTCAAAATAGAGGATAACCACTGACATGTTTTTCAGGATAAAAAAATATCATTTTTTTGTGTTTTCTCTAATTTTGGTTTTATCACTCTGCCTGGCACATTGGAAGAACCCAATGAATATGTTGAACAGATGAGTAAATGGATGCGTATATGAATAAAAAAACCAAGTCAGTTTTCAATATTTAAGTGAACTGATCTTGCAATAGTGAATCCAGAAAGCAAAATTACAGCATTCCACATCAGTTTTGGTTTATTATGTACATTGTAGGAGCAAAATATCATATAATTTTGCACATAATTCCTTAAAACTCTTGATGGGGTTTTTTTATATTCAGTTTCCTAAATCCTTTTGTGCAGTTACAAGTAAAGTATTACATCACTTTTGTTGGGAAAAGGACTAATTTTATATTGTAAAGATTGCACCCACTTTGTACAAAGCCTTGATGGTTTTTTTAAAAAAACATTTTCCAATTTAATAGCTCGAGGAAGAAGATTGTCCCTAGGGGAACTGTGACACAACTTTACAATTTACTCATTGTACGGCTGTCCTTCAGTGCTAAGATGGAGGGAAAAATAAGGATGAATGTGGAAGGAGAAAACAGAATAACTAAGGAGAAGGTCATTAATGACACTAAGAGGAGTAAAAATGATGAAGTGAATACAGAAAATCATGTTCTGTGAAAAATGGAATAGGATTGCTCTGAGCAGGAACAAAGTAAGGAAAGAAAAGAGGACCGACGAAAGCGTTTTAAGTACATTTGGGGGGAAGAGAGGAAGGAAGTACTGCACCAAATGAGTATCTCTGAATTGAAGCCAAGGAATGTGTTCTAGCCCTTACCACAACTTCAGAACAAGTTTCTTTAAAAATATAGGTCAAGTTGCTTTTCCAGCACCAAAGACTTAATCATCCATTTCCTATATAAAAGGTAGCTACTTTTTTGCATGGACCTCAAGTATACTGTAGCATAGAGGTGGAATTCAAGGAAAGGTATTAAGCAGGCTGTGTTGTAGCTTATGGGCAAGTAATAAATTATATCATGTATCTTGAATGTATCACAGATAAGCTGCTATATAACGATCGCCACTTCAGATAGCTGTGAAATTAGGTGATTAACTAGTTGGTACTTAACTTTCTAATTTCTGTATAAGTCTAATTACATGAAATAGAAGTGGGGGTTTTGATTTTTTACTTTGCTTTTCTGTTTGGAGTTTCCTTGTAACTACTGTATTGTAAATGACGGAAAATAATTGCATATGTTAAAAAAATAAATTGTGTTACATCAAAAAAAAAAAATAAAGAGCTTTGGAGAAAAAGAAAAAAATATATAGGTCAATAAGAGCACATAGTTAGGAGAGGAGCCTGGTTTCCTGGAGATAATTTATCTGTTCTCCAAGAAGAAAGTCTAGTGTCAGCTGGTCTGTGAACCCAAGTGCCTGATTGTCAGGAGCCTCAGCAGTGACCAGGAAAAGCTGCTGGTGTAGGAATCATGTTGCCTATCTTTCTGACCAATGATAGGACAAAGCCTTAGGCAGTGTGGGTTTCAGTTTCTCTGATGAGTTTCCTGAGATTACAGAATCATCCATGCGAATGTCATGGTTCCCCCCTTCCCACTCCTGTCCACCCCCTTTTACTGCCATCTTCATTGTCACTGGGAAAGACACTTATTATTTAGAAAGCAACAGCACTAGTGCAGTGCACACAACTCAGGTCGTTTTTGCAGGGTCTGTCTGTTTAAAAAGACATCTCGATAGAAATAAAAAGCTGGCCCACCTGTGCCATATGCTGAGTTTAAAAGGTTGCTGGAAATGCTATAACTTTTAGCCTCAATGATTACACATTGCCTACCTCGGACTCCTGATAAATGTGCTAATTTATGATGATCGGTTTTATTTTCATGTCACTGGAAATAAAACAACAACAAAATCAGTGTCTGCGTCAAATCCTTGAACTCTTGTCAGTATAGAAGCTGCATTCTGTGGTAAATGGAGCCTTTTGCTGTGTTTGCAAATAACTGCATTTCAAAGCCTCATTCTCGTCCTGTTAGCGTGTAGGGAGATGATTAGAGACTACAGAGTGAACCACTGATCGAGTCTTAACACTGAATTGAAAAATTAAAAATTGTGTCACAAAACCCATTCATGTCCACTCTGGTGGTGGTTTTTTTTTTTTTTTTTTGCCAAATGTTCTTGCTGTGACCTACTTCTGCAAATAAGAAAAATGATTTTGCCATCCTTCTATGACATTATGGCAGTAGTGAACTGTTCCCAAGTGTCTTAGTGTAGGTGGCCTTGTGAGGATAAGCATTAATTATTTTCAGACTGCTGATGCATCACCTCTGTGGTGTCTATATTTGTCTTCTAAGAATGCATCATCACTCTCTAATTATAGGTGATCTTGTGGGATTAAATCTTTTGAGTTAAACAGACTTGAATGACACAAAATATGCATCGAAAGCAAACACTTGAGAAATTGGTGAGCCATTGTCATTGTTGAGAACCAAACAATGCATCAGTATTCAGAATAACACTGGGAACAATCTTCACATTGTCCATGTCACCACCTGCCTAATTCCTATATTTTAAACCACTTTGATGATTGAGATTATCTTTAAGTTTGTGTTTTCAACATGGAGACTGTTTTCCCTGATTCTAATTCTTAGAATCTTACAGTATTATTCCAACAAATAACTTTTTTAAAATGTTTATTTATTTTTGTGAGAGAGCACTCAAGCAGGGGAGGGGCAGAGGGGTGGGGGTAGAAGATTGAAAGCAGATTCTGTGCTGACAGCAGAAAGCCAGATGTGGGACTAAACTCACAAGACTGTGAGATCATGACCTAAGCTGAAGTCAGACGCTCAACCCATTGAGCCACCCAAGTGCCCCCCAACAAGTAACTTTTGTAAGAAAGAGAATCACCTTGGAATTCTCAGGACCCCACTGATAGTTACCTCTTCATTGAGGGTCTTTGCCCCTTGGTCTCAACTTTGGGGCCTGTGAAGCAGGGCTGGGCGTAGCTCTAAACAAAATCATTTTCTGGCCAGGGTGCATTGCCTGGTAACCTAGAAGTATTGGAGTACTGTAGTTGGAAATATCAGAATTCCTAATCTCTTTTTAGCTCCACCCTATAAAACATTATTTTCTTTGATACCCCTGTAGAAATGAACTAAGCCTAGATTCTAGTTACATAATTCATTAATTCAATCATTTATTCCTTCCAGCCAACAAATATTTATTGACAGCCTCAGGTGTGCAAGACCTAATGGAAGGATATATACAGATTTAGGTAAGACATCACCATTCCACATGCAAGTTTGGTTTTGGGGGGATAGAAGGAGAATAAGAATGGTTTTTATTGGGAAAACGAAGACACCAAGTATCAGCAAGAAGAAACATGGATTTCCTCCATCAGTGTCTGTGTGCATGAGCCAGGGCCGCGGGACATACTAGGGAGCTATGTCACACACAAGATTTGGGAATTAAAAGTCACTAGTACTTTGTCTTTTGAATCCCACTCTAAGAAGTAGCTCTCCGGAATCAGAAGCTCAAGTGTTTAATCAATGATGAACATAAAGCTGGAGCATTTGACTATGTCAAGGATAGTAACCAAAGTATGAGGTTGCCATTCTTGTCCACCGCCTACCACTTCTAAACCTCAGTGCCATTTTAAACAGTAAAGTTAGGAGGTGAGGGAAGGATTGCATCCAATTTCATTCCCCTACTGTGCAGCAGATGTGCCCACAGGAACAACTGCACAGTGTGAAGTTGTCAGGTTTCTAAAAGAATTTAGCTAATGGGCTTCATTGCTCATAGACCTCGAATCCTAGAGAATCAATGTGAAGGTTAGAGACAAGTATAGAACATCAAGTTTCCAAGAGTGAGTGAGTGATGAAGTTTTTATGGATAATTTTTTTAACTTAGGAGTTCTAGTTTGCCCCACCCAAAGGATGAAACAGCAGCTCCTACATAAAGGGAAAGAAAGCAGATGTGAATGCTTATGTTAAAAGCCAGTTAATTTAAACTAAAGAAAAGTTCTTGGCAGGGGAGAAGGCCAGAATATTGAAGGAGTTCCACAACATCTCCTCCAGAGGCATTTCTGAATAATATCTCTTCAGTGGCTCAGGTGTACAGGGAATGGGAAAAGCTGACTCAGGGCTGCCTCCAGGCTTAGCGGAGAATGTATTCTGAGTACCACTGTAGGCATTAGGGAAGGCCTGAAAATCACTGGCAGGAAGGCTAATATTATACCGTTCAGATTCCCCCAAGGAAAAAAAAATGTTTATGAAATTCAACTTTAGTAACTTGAGTCATGAGCTACTTGTTTTCTGCAAACATCAAAGTTAATAGCACCTGTACTATAAACTAGTTCACAGCATTACATTTTCAGATCCATTTTTCTTTCCACTTAAGAGCAACCTTTTACTTTGTACTAGAAATTTCCTATGAGATTCAGATAGGACCACACAAATTAGTTGCCAGCTTGTTACTGTGATGTGTGGGAAAACGGATGGCCCTTTGGAAGTCCTCACCCTACTCTGTGCCTGCTGCTCCCTGTGGCCGCCTCAGACCCCGTGCCTTAGTTGAGCACAAAGCAAATGGATCCAGCAAGATTGTGGCATTCCAGGGTTGGGTGAGGGGATGTGGGGCTTACTGCCTGCCTCACCTGCAGCCTGCACCTGGCCCTACTCCAAACCCACGCTGCTTTCTCGCCCCAGGACTGTCTGCACATGGACTATCTAAACATTTCCCTGAGGCCAAAATTTAATTCCCTCAGGAATTTTTAAGTAGAGTAGCCAAGTATGAGTTATACAAGTGGAAGAAAGGAAGATATGAAGAGCATGTTTGAAAAGAGTTGCTGAAATGACTCCCCAGACTCTATCCGTCTTTCCCTCAGTAATTTGACATTTTATGAGTCAAATTTCTATTGAAGTACAACATGCAGGAAAGCACATCAATGTTCATCAGGGAAATTTTCAGAAGTGGGTCCACTTGGGGTGCCTGGGTGGCTCCGTTGGTTGAGGAACCAACTCTTGGTTTTGGCTCAGGTCATGATCTCATAGTTAATGGGATCAAGCCCTGTGTCAGACTCTGTGCTGATAGCACATAGCCTGCTTGGGATTCTCTTTCTCTGCCCCTCCCCTGTGCTCTCTCTCTCTCTCCTGCTCTTTCTCCTTCCTCTCCCCCTCTCTCTCCCTCTCTAAATAAATAAACTCTTTTTAAAAAGTGGGTCCACCTATTTAACTTGGTGTAGATCAAGAAATAATAAAGGGAGTATGAATCCTGCCCTCCAAAAGGCAACCTGACTTTTCTGTCAGAGTTGATGATTATGGCATATTCCAAAATATCCTGTAAGTGTAATTATATAGGATGTGTCCCTTTGTGTCTTCCTTCTTTCAACATTATAATTGCCTGGGGCAGTCGGTCATTGGTTCTCACTGCTGTGGAATATTACAGTTTATGAATATAAATTGCACTTTATCCATCCTTGTATGGACAGACACTTGGGTTGTTTACAGTTTGTAGCGAGTGCAAACTGGACTACCATTAATGGCCCTATGTAGTCTTTGTTGCTTGTGCGTTCTTTCCTGGTGGATATTTACCTAGGAGGAGAATTACTGATGTTCAGCTTTGAACATCTTCAGATCTTTGGCAGTTTTCCAAAGTATTTGTACTAATTTAGACTCCCACCAGGGTGTATGAATTCTGGTTTCCTCTAAATCCTCTACAACATTGGGTATTTTCTGTCTTTCTCATTTTGTCCATCCTGGTAAATGTGGTGATAGTTCATTGTGCTTTTGTTTGCTCTAATGACTAATGAAGTTGAACACCTTATCTGTCTGTGGGCCAGATGGATGCTCTTTTTTGTGAAGTGTCTGCTCAAGTCTTTTTGCCTATTTTTTTTTTGAGTTTCCTATCTTTTTCTTAATGATTTGTAGTTCTTCATACATTTTGCCTTGTCCTTACTGATTTTCTGCCTGCTATATCTGTCCATTTGTGATAGAGGATGTTGAAGTCTCCCAACTATGACACGATTCATCTCTTCTTGCAATTCTCTTAGTTTTTGCCCCATGCATTGTTGTTGTATGCATGCAGCTTAAGGATTGTTAGGCCTTAGAGAATTGACCTCTTTATCATGATGTTAATCCCTTTCTTCGTCCCTATAACTTTGAGGTCTGCTTTGTTTGAAAATAATAACTACTCCTACTTTCTGTGATTAGTGTTAGCATGGTGTCTTAGTTCCCATGCATTTACTTTTAATCTATATGTCTTTATATTTAAAGTGAGTTTCTTGTAGACAACATTTAGTTTGTCTTATTTTTTATTCTTAAGTGAGTTAACAGTGTAGTCTCAGCTTCAAGAGTAGAATCCAGTGATTCATCACTTACATATAACACACAGTGCTCATCCCAACAAGTACCCTTCTTAATGTCCATTACCCATTTTCCTCACACCTATCAACTCTCAGTTTGTTTTCTGTATTTAAGAGTCTCTTATGGGGGCGCCTGGGTGGCTCAGTCAGTTAAGCGGCCAGCTTCGGCTCAGGTCATGATCTCACAGTTTGTGGGTTCGAGCCCCGCGTCGGGCTCTGTGCTGACAGCTAGCTCAGAGCCTGGAGCCTGCTTTAGACTCTGTGTCTCCCTCTCTCTCTGACCCTCCGCTGCTCACGCTGTCTCTCTCTGTCTCTCAAAAATAAATAAAAGACATTTAAAAATTTAAAAAAAAAAGAGTCTCTTATGATTTGCCTTCCTCTCTGTTTTTATCTTATTTTTCCATCCCTTCCCCTATAGTCATCTGTTAAATTTCCATATGATGTCTCTCATTCTCTGACTTATTTCACTTAGCGTAATACCCTCCAGTTTCATCCATGTTGTTGCAGATGGCAAGATTTCATTCTTTTTCATTGCTGAGAGATATTCCAGTATGTGTGTGTGTGTGTGTGTGTGTGTGTGTCTATACATATTGCATCTTCTAAATTCATTAATCAGTTGATGGACATGTGGGCTCTTTCCATAATTTGGCAATTGTTGATAGTGCTGGTATAAACATTGGGGTCATTGGGGTGCATGTGCCCCTTCTAATTAATCATCATTTTTGTATCCTTTGGATAAATACCTAGTAGTGCAATTGCTGGGTTGTAGGGTAGTTCTATTTTTATTTTTTTGAGGAACCTCCACACTGTTTTCCAGAGTGGCTGCACCAGTTTTCATTCCCACCAACAGTGTAAGAAGGTTCCCATTTCTCCACATCCTCACCTGCATCTGTTGTTTCCTGAGTTGTTAATTTTAGCCACTCTGCCGGTGTGAGGTGGTATCTCATTGTGGTTTTGATTTGTATTTCCGTGATTATGAGCAATTTTGAGCATCTTTTTATGTGTCTGTTTGCCATCTGGATGTCTAGTTGGTCTTATTTTTGATTCACTCTGACAGTCTTGGTCTTTTAATTGGTGAATCTAGACCATTGATGTTCAAAGTGATGATTCATAATAAGTGGGTTAATATCTACCATATTCATTGATGTTTTCCATTTGTTGCCTTTATTCTTTTTTCCTGTTTTTGTCTTCCATTCCTTTTCTGTCTTATGGTTTTAATTGAGCATTTTATAGGATTGCATTTTCTCTCCTTTTTTTAGCATAGTAGTTTTACTTTTTTTTTAAACCTTTTTAACAATTGCCCTGGAGTTTGCAATATATACTTAATCCAAGTCCACTTTCAAGTAAAACTACCCACAGATAGTGTTGAGTACTATATAATAATGAAACAATCCTATTTCACTCTCCTGTCCCTTGTATCATTGCTGTCATTCACTTCACTTATATATACTATACACACACACAAGATATATATATATATACATATATATATATCAACACACATAATCAAATCCATTGTTGCTATTATTTTTTGAATGAACTGTTATCTATTAGAACAGTTTTTAAAAAGGTTGCATTTTACTTCCACTTATTCCTTCCCTCATGTTCTTCCTTTCTTTATGCAATTCTGAGTTTCTGACCTATATTGTTTTTCTTCTAAAGAGCTTCTTTCAACATTTGTTGCAAGGCAAGTCTACTGGCAACAAATTCCCTCAACTTTTGTTTTTCTGAGAAAGTTTCTCTTTCGTCTTCACTTTTGAAGGATGATTTCCCAGGGTACAGAATCTGGGTTGGTGGGTTGTTATTTTTTTTTTCCCTCCCTCTCAATACTTGAAATGTTACACATTACGTTCTTGCTTAGATGGTTTCTGAGAAGAAATTGGTTCTGATTCTCATAGTTATTCCTCTGTTGGTAAGGTGTTTTTCCCCTCTGGCTTCTTTCAGGATCTTTTCATTATCTTTGATTTTCTGTAGTTTGAAGATCATATGGCTAAATATAGTGGAGTTTTTTAGGCATTTATCCTGCTTCATGTTCTTTGAGCTTTCTGAATTGGTGGTTTGGTATCTGACATTAATTTGGCAGAAATTCTGAGTCATTGTTTTTTCAGGTATTTCTTCTGTTCCTTTCTTTCTTGTATTCTCATCACACATATGTTGCATGTTTTGTAGTTGTCTAACATTCTTTGAATATTCTGGGTTGGGTTTTTTTTTGTCTTTTTTTTTCTTTGCTTTTTGGTTTTCAGTGATTCTATTAATATAGCCTCAAATTCAGTAGTTCTTTCCTCAACTATGTCCAATCTACTATTAAACCCATAGAAGGCATTCTTCATTTGTGTTACAGTGTTTTTGATCTCTAGCATTTCTTTTTTATTCTGACTTAGGATTCCCATCTCTGTGCTTACATTATACATCTGTTCTTACATGCTCTATTTTATCTATTAGAGTTCTTAGCAAGTTAATTATAGTTGTTTTACATTCTCAGTATGATAATTCCAACATGCCATGTCTGATTCTGATTCTTGCTCTGTCTCTTCAAATTTGGTTTTTAACTTTTCATATGCCTTGTAATTTTTTTCTTGATAGCCGGACCTGGTGCACTAGATAATAGGAACTGCTATAAACAGGCCTTTAAGACTATGGTGGTGAGGTATATAAAGAGGGTAAGTGTTCTGTAGTCCTACAATTGGGTCTCAGTCCTTTATTAAGCCTATGCCTCTGGCGTGTGAGCTACATAACTGTTTCTCAGAGGGTTTTTCCCCCTTAGGTGGTACAGGATTGCTAGAGCTGACTAGAATTATTTCCCTTTACTCAGGTACATTAGGCTCTGATAATAGCCCAGGTTAGGCTGTGGTTAACTACTTTCTTTAGAAGATAGACCTTGTTAAGAAGAGAATGCTTGCTCTTGTGTTTTTCTAAATAGAACTTTTTTTCCCTCCCCCTGCTGGAAGCATAACAAAATTTTTTCTTCCTAATATTTACTTGTGAGAACTTGGTAGAGCCCCAGGAGGTGAATCTCACAAAATGTGGTGCTACAGCAGTTTCTGCTCTTAAGTTTCTGCTCTAGTAAGCCATGACTCCCTGTATTCTCTTGCCTCTCCAGTCTTGGAGGCCATGGTGTGCCCTGTGTCCTCCCCTCTCTTACTGATCCAAGAAGAGTTGTTGATCTTTCAATCTGTTCAGACTTTATTTGTTATGGAGTGCCAATTTCTAAGCTCCTTACATGTGGAACCAGAAACTTGGAATTTCATTCAATATTTTTTTATTTCAGTAAACACTAATTGAGTACAGTTTGGATATGAAATGCATTTATTGAGCAGGTGAACTCTTATAAGTTTAAAATATGAAATTTTGGGGGTACCTGGGTGGCTTAGTTGGTTATGTGTCTGACTCTTGGTTTCAGCTCAGGTCTTGATCTCATCGTTTGTGAGTTCGAGCCCAGTGTCGGGCTCTGCACTATCAGTGGGATTCTATCTCTCCCTTTCTCTCTGCCTCTCCCCTGCTTGCTCTCTCTCAAAAATAAATAAATAAACTTGGGCTGTACGGTAGATATCCTTCTTTAAAAAATAAACAGCTGATAATCTGATTTGTAAGTTATAATTTGAATCTCAGTCCTAGAAGTGAATTTAAAAATATATATATGAATTTTTTTTTTTTTTTGCCAGTCTTCACCAACTACACTTTGAGGTGAGGAGGGGGTTTGTGGAGTTCTTTTTCCCTCCCTCCCACTTTTTCTTTCTTTTTCTTTTTACAATAATTAACATTTAATAAAATGTGCAGATCTTAACTTTTCAGTTTGATGAGTTTTGACCATTATATGTAGAGCAGGTTTCTTGGCCCCTTGTTTTGGACTAGATAATTCTTTGTTGTAAGGAAACTGTCCTGTTCATCCCTGGCCTTTTGCCACTAGACACCAGTAGCATCCCTCTAGTCATGACAATTGAAAGTGTCTCCGAGCATTGCCAAATGTCCCCTAGGAGGTACAGTCACCCCAGTCTAGAACCACTGATATACAGCTGCATAACTATTCAGAAGAGAAGATACAAGTCATATCCATTCCTCCAAAAAGTTCTCTTTGGTCTCTTTCATTAATCCACCCTCCCCTTGCAACCACAGCATCTAATATTTATCATCTTTGGGTTCATTTTGCCAGCATTTAAACTTTGCATAAGCTGAATCATACACTGTATACTCTTTTTTTTTTGTCTGCTCTCTTAAACTTAACGTGTGTGTGTGTGTGTGTGAGAGAGAGAGAGAGATTTATCCATGTTACTATATCAGTGGTTTATTCTTTCTTATTGCAGAGTAGTGGCCCATTGTATGAATATGCCATGATTTGTTAATACATTCTGCTGTTGCTGGACACTTGGGTTGTTTCTGATTTGGGGTTTTTTTTGAAAAAGGCTAATACAAATATTCTGTGGACATGTTTCCATTTCTCTCAGTAAATAACGAGGAATGGAATTTCTGGGTTGTAGGGTAGGTGTACATTTAACTTTTAATAAACTGCCAAACACTTCTGCAAGTGCTTATGCCATTTTACATGCCCAGCAGCTTTGTGTGAGTGTTTGAGCTGTTCTGTCTCATCATCAACAACAACATCATTTTGAGTTGTCAGTCTTTTTTACTTTAGCTCTTCTTGTGGGTATCTCTTTATGATTTTCGTTTGCATTTCCCTGGTGACAGAGGATGTTGAGCACCTTTTCAGGTGCTTTTTGGTCACTTATCTTCTTTTTTGAAGTGTCTTTTTAAGTCACATTATGGTTGATTTGTGTCAGTCCCCATTAAACCCCTTGTCCCCACATAGCAACCTTGTAGAAACCTGCTGCTGTTCCTCAGGGACTGAGAAAACTTTTGCCATCTCAATAAATTTGGTCAAAGGATAAAAACTACTGTGAAACCTACCCTTCTATTTTTTGTTCTTGTCTCTGTTTCCAAACATACTGTGAGTTTAGAGAGTATTTTCCTTTAGTCAAGTCAGAAATATTCCTTCTAATTAGCCAGACAGGTACACAAAACTATTTTTATTTTCTTTGCAATAGCCTTTAAATGCCCACAGCCTCATACAGTGATCAGCCTTAGGTCATCCTTTCACAGCTTTGATAAATTATCAGCAGGGACCTGTCCTCATACAAGGCAGTGAGTCACTTTTGTAATTCTATGTCCAAGGGAGATTCTTGGTGAGTCTTTTTCTGGAAGCATTTTTCTTTTACTCATATGGGAATGTCTTTATCTGGTTAAAAAAATTACGTTCGCTATCTAGAAAGATTCCTTTCTCCATCTAAGTTCTCATAATGGAACTTACCTATTTCCTTTTAATTCCAGTGGAAAAGGAAGGGACTCATTAGCTTTCTTTGTCCTGAGCCTCTGTTCACCAAAATAATTTCTGACTAATGTGGTATTTCTTTTAACCTGTCCTCTGGCTGACCAGACAAAAGGATTCCTCTCTGAGTTGTTTTGGATGTGGTTTCTGAAAAGGAAACAGGAGCACTTGAAGCTTGGTGTTTTCTTACTGCACTTTGAAAAGGAAGCATTCTGTACCCCAGAAGGAGAGTGGCTTATGTATACGTATGTACGTGAGGTAACATGTACAGAGTGCAGTCTGTAGTTGTGATGTCTAAATACCATCCCCCTAAGGGAACCAGCCTCTGTGGGGAAATGGCTGATTCCCTGTCTGGAGTAAGAAATGTGTAAGATGAGGTTGAGTCCTCCTGAGTCCTTCCTACCAGACGGCCAAAAAAAAAAAAAAAAAAAAGTAAACAAACAAAAAACTGTTTTAAATACCTAGAATCATGTCGACAGAACTTAGGCTCCAAGGTGGAAAGGTTCTCATTGCCCAAGAAGGTACGAGATAAGTATCAGTAAGAATCGTGACTGCATTGGATGAAAGTATATCAAATATATTTTAAATCCATGAGTTCAGGGGCATGGATGGGGCATCTGGGTGGCTCAGTTGGTTAAGCGTCCAGCTCTTGAATTCAGCTTGTAATCTTATGGTTTGTGAGATTGGACCCTGCATCAGGCTCCACACTGAGTGTATGGCTGTTTAAGATTCTCTCTCCCTTGGGGCACCTGAGTGGCTCAGTTGGTTAAGTGTCCAACTATGGCTCAGGTTATAATCTTGTGGTTTGTGACTTCAAGCCCCAAGTTGGGCTCTGTGCTGACAGCTCAGAACCTAGAGCCTGCTTCCAATTCTGTGTCTCCCTCTCTTTCTGTTCCTCTGCTGCTCACACTCTGTCTCTCTTTCTTAAAAATAAATAAACATCAAAAAATATTTTTTAGGGGCACCTGGGTGGCTCAGTCGGTTAGGCCTCCGACTCAGGCTCAGGTCAGATCTAACGTTCGTGGGTTCGAGCCCCACATCAGGCTCTGTGCTGACAGCCAGCTCAGAGCCTGGAGCCTGCTTCTGGTTCTGTGTCTCCTTCTCTCTGCCCCTCCTCCTCTCATGCTCTGTCTCACTCTGTATTAAAAATAAATAAAACATTAAAAAAATTAAATATTTTTTAAAAAGAAGAGATTCTCTCTCCCTTTTCTTCTGCTTCTCCCTTACTTGTACAGCACACACGCACTCTATCTCTCTGGGGGGAAAAAAATCCATGAGTTCATGATGGTGGAAAAACACAAACAAAAACAGCCACCACATTCCATTCTATGGGAAAATGGGAAACCCTAAAGGACAAAAGATCTAATTTCTTTGAAACATAAAAAACAAGGGGAGAAAAAAAGGAGAGAAGAGGAACTTATGGTTTAAGACACATGAAGCATAATAATTGGAGCTTATTTGGATTCTGATTTGAACAAACAATGACTAAAACATTTTATGAGCTAGTTGGGGAAATTTGATCACAGACTGGATATCTGTGTTGAGGGATTACTATTAATATCTTAAGTGTGATCCTGGCATTGTGTTTTTATTTTTATAGTAGTCTTCTTCTAGAGATAGATACTGAGTTAAATACAAAATACGAGGTCTTGGATTTGTTCCAAAGACTTCATGGCAGGGATTTGGATGAAACCTAATGGCCATGAGTTGGTAATTATTGTTCCCGAGTAATCTTTCTGGATTTGTTATACCATCCTCTGTACTAAAGAACGTGTTCATATTTGAAATTTTTCATAAGTTAAAATTTAAGACACTTAAGTGTCCTGCAAATGCCTGGTGTCATGGGTTGACCGGCAGAAGTTTGAACAGAGAGAGATGGCCACTAGGAATCACTGGAGTTGAGTGAAAGGCCGTGTCCTGCTGGGTTTTTTTTATAGGTTTGTCAGAACAAAAACATCAGTCTCCCACTGATCCAGCCTGCCCCCAACTTTTTTCTTCTCCCTATTTGTTTATTAGCACCATACTAATGTTACGAACTTAGGGTTCTGGAGAAAAGGAATGGGATTGTACACACTCACCACTTACTGGGTCTTGGTTGCCCAAATACCCTGACCGGGGGACCACCATCTGGGCTGGCTTATTTCTCACAGCTTAGAAAGATGAACACCTTTCAGGGAAATTTTTAAAGAACATTGTTCCTTTTCAAAGAAATGCTTTACCCCTAAATCAATAGAAAACAGAAAACATTTGTCAAAAGTGTTTAAAGCCTATACCAAGTGGAATAGTTCTGAGAGTACAGCACACCCTGTGGAATACTGTTTATGCTCACAGCCTTTTAGCAATTGAGGTGTGTTAAAGACACCCAAAACAATATGTGAGCTTCAAAATTTTCTTCACTCCCCATCAAAACATAATGTATTTTTTCTTGTGGTTTTATGACTTGGACAATAATATAATCTTTACTCTCATCACATCAAAAATAGTGTTTCTGTGTCTCCTCTTAAAACTTCTCTCTCTGATCCTGAAAAAAAAATTTTTCTCATTTTACTGTGAAGTACCCCTAGGTACTTGATGTTTAACTTTTTAGCTTACTATGAATTTCAGACCCCTTTTAGCACATAGAGGAAGGCTTTTGGCTAAGAAAGCTTTCCCAGACACAGGTGTGGGGAAGAGATTGCCTGGTTGGGGCCAGTCACAAACCCTGCAGTGTCTAGTACAATCCTTGGCCAGCAGAGGAAGAGGGAAGCCACATCTCATAGCCCCAACTAAGGCATGAAGACTGAAGCCTGACCATGTTTTCTCTGGAAAATGCATATGTTCTTTCTCCTAAACCTGGCTACCTCTTTCAGGTACATGTTGTGCCAGCCCTGACTTGCACTGAAATACGCAAATTCCTCAGTAAATTGGTGATGCCAACTCCTAGAACCTGCATTTTTTGTGGAGAGATGGCAAGATCAAGGTATCATAGTGAATTAAAGGCCAGCATTTTATGGCAGTTAGCTGATTTTAAAGGATGCTAATATTTCCCAACAAAATATAGTTGAACTTTGGTTATTTCCAAGTATTTGATGTCCCAGTAGCCAGAACTCCAGTCACATTATAACACCCTAATGATTAAGTTATTTGGGGTTGCATTTATTCTCATTGTTTTGTAGACTGTCTTGAATAATAAGTCAGACTCTTCTTTCTAGTTAATCTTATAATTTGAATATAGAGTAAAACCTTGGATTGCGAGTAACTTATTCTGCAAGTGCTATGCAAGACGAGCAACATTTCTAATAAATTTTAACTTGATAAACAAGCTATTCCTTATAATACCAGTACTATGTGATACCAAATGTCACAAGATCACAACTGAGCCAATGGTTCTTGAAATTCACCTTGATATACAAGTGCTTTGGATTACAAGTATGTTTCCACAGTGAGTTATGCACATATACCAAGGCTTTATTGTATGTGGTAGGGGCATGATTATTACAAATTTAGCCAAATAATTTTATGTAGTAAAGACTGATAGTGTAGTCAGTCATCCTGGATTCAGAGCTGAATTTTTAATGCATACGTTATGTCAGTAAACAAGGATGTGCTGGTTTGAGTCCCTAGGAATGCTACTCATTACTCACTCTTAGAGAACTCCTACCCAATACTATCAGTGGTGTCTGGGCTTGGAGTTATTTTTTAAGTAGCAGGTAATATTTTGCACTACATTCTTTACATCTCTTTTTTTTTTTAAACATTCATTTTCAAGAGAGAAAGACCAGAGCGGGGAAGGGGCAGAAAGAGACGGAGACACAGAATTTGCAGCAGGCTCCAGGTTCTGAGCTGTCAGCACAGAACCTGATGTGGGGCTCAAACCCAGGTGACATCATGACCTGAGCCGAAGTTGGATGCTTAGCCTACTGAGCCAGCGTGGCACCCCCATTCTTTATATCTTATGTCTACTTTCTATATTAGCAAACACTATAGGTTTGCCGTGTTTTCTTTAATATCTGCAATTTGGTAACTCACTGGTGAATGTTATTGTTACTTAGGGTAGTATAGTCCAAAAAATAAGCTTACTTAAGCCTTACTTATTTTATATATATAATCAGCCATTTGTACTTCTTTCTTTAAAACTAATTAAAGAAACATAGATTCATTCATGAATAGCAGACAGAAAAAGATGCATCTGTAACAATATTTAAAACACATAAGGGTCACCTGGGTGGTTATGGCTCAAGTTATGATCTCCCGGTTTGTGAGTTCGAGTTCCATGCCAGTCTCCCTGCTGACAGTATGGAGCTTGCTTGGAATTCTTTCTCTCCCTCTCTCTCTGCCCCTTCCCTGCTCATTCTGTCTCAAAATAACTATATAAACATTTTTAAAAGTAATAAAATATATAAAACATTTAGGTATAGTAATTATAATAATCTGTATTCATTTATTGAGGGACTCATCTGTTCCAGTGTCTGCCAGGCCATTTACATTATCACTAATCCCTACAGCCATCAGTGAGCAGACCTAGAGGGAGCTGAGGCTCTGAGTGGTCATTCAGCTCAGGGGGCAGGGAGGGCAGAGGATGGGTTTAGCCTCTGCTTTCCCCCAGTCCAGAGTCTGGATCTCTGCTTTCCTACAGCTTCCGGCTGTGTACAGAGTGCTGCCTTCTCACGCAAGTCTGTTTTTCCATTTCTCCATTTTATATACTCTGTCTCCAGCTTTGTGCAGTCTTTCCATATCCGTTAGAGCTCACCTTTTTATACTTTCCGAGTACCCCTCTGATTCTTCTGGCTTCTCCTAGAGCTTAGATGGTTGATACAAAACTTAACACTCTGAACCTTGATCGCTACTTGCCCTTTCCTAGCACCAGACCCTAAGCTGTACTTGACTTGGAGAAGCTCCTTTGTTTTGCATGTGGCCTAAAGTGAAAAAAGGTGAAGCTCATGGTGAAACATCACATAGCATTTTCCTCCTCAGTGTTCTTGTCTGTCGATACCAGAGTTTACTTTTGTTTCATTTTATAATTCTAAAATCCTCATAAGCCATTCTCTACCCATTCTTTAAATAAATAGATTACCAGTTTTATGATCCCTGTTTATTCCTAGCAACTCTAAATAACAGGCTGAAGAAATAAATGATGTTTATTTAAAAATGGATATGTTACCATGTTTTCGTTTTTAGAGATTTATGTGCCTTTAAATATTATATTTTCAAAGTAATGCCTAAGTAGTAAATGGCTAAAGAAAATAAACATCTGGTTATAATTTGATCCTCTTACTTGCCAGTCCTTAACTGTTTCTTGATTATTCCAAGTTATAATCCTTTTTACTGAACCGCCTAAACTATGCCAGTATAACTCATCCTGCTTTTTAAACTTACAGACAAAAATTCCTTTCTGAGATTTCATGCCAATTTCTCCTCCATCCTGTTAACTCTTCTCATTTGCCAGAAAGTTTCTCTTCTAATCAAAGAATTATTTTTCTCTATATAAGAAGGGCTTTACTTTGCATCCTGGCTTTTCTTTCTCTTGTTTACATCTAATCCAAAAAAAGTAATCTACTTCTCAAAAAATAGAGGACCTGCGTCATTTTAACTGCTACTAAATCTGGTTTAAAATTGGAATATTACGGATTCTTTTTTCAACTAAAGTTACTATAGCAATTACCTCTCACCATAATTAGGTAGAAGGGAACTTTTATGATGGAGTGAATACTAGGCTCAGAAACAAAGGCCTGATTGCAAACCCAGTCTTTTTCCTGGCTTGTAGTAGTGAGCAGAAGTTACTTAACCTTCTTGGAATCATGGTTCTTCTTTTATAGTTTGGGAACAATTAAATTAGATATTTAATTCAAGTGATTTTAAGGATTTAGTGAGATGAGACTGTACCTCACACTTAATTTCCTCACTGCACCAAAAACATATTAACATTTCCTAAAGAACTTTTATAAAATATTTAAAAAAATTAAACTCCCTATTGGTAGGTTAAAAAAAAAAAAGAACGTGAATTCACAATTAGCCAGTTTACAAGAAAAACAAATTATTAAACATTTGGGAGAATGTTTAAACTCATAGTAATTAAATAAATTCAAAAAGCATTGTTATTTTTTAAATTAAATTTGTGCTGATTAAAAAACAAAGACCTAATGCTAGTAGCATTGCCAGTTGGTACAGCTCATTGGAAAAAATATGCATCAAATTAAAATAATATTTATACCTTTCAATCTAGTAATCCCATTCCTGAGACTCCATCCTAAGGGAATATTCTAAAATATGGAAAACATCTATAAACATGAAAATGATTATTTAATTGGCGCTTATGATCTTAATAAACTGGGAAACAAGTTTGTAGTGGGTTAAATTGAGATGGACTATTTTACAGCTATTAAAATAAGGATAAAGACTGACCGAGCAACATGTAAAACTGCTTATTATATCAAAAATATGCACATATGATAACTGATATAAAAATGCATCTTAAAACTATATAGAAAGATACCCAAGTGATAATTATGTTAAATTATTATAGCACTTGTTTTTATTTTTCTTTTTTCCCCTATTTCTCCAAACCGTTTCTAAGGTAATACTACTTTAAAGAATAAAATTAGAATTTAAGTCTAATGTATTCTGTCTGAGAAAAATATTTATTGAGTGCCTGTTATGTACCTGGACATTTTGAATTAAAAAAAAATGCCAGAATACTTTATTATTTACTTCAAGGCAATCAAAAAGCAAAAAAGAATGTGCTTAGCTGACTATTTAGAGTAAGTAGTTCATATACAACCCAAGATTTAAGGTGCTATTGTGTGTAACCTAAGCATTTGATGCCAGGCTGTCAACCCAACCACATTACATATAATGGTGTTATGTCTCACCTATAAGCCATCTGCTTCAGGACTCATTCCAAAATTATCTTACTAGCTTACTCAGGTCATTCCACTGAGGAAATGAAATATCAGTGATATATTGACTAGAACATCAATGTGGGCAAGATTTTAAATAATGCATCTGAAGCTGCATGTAGAGGTAACTGGATTGAAGTAAGCTAGACAAGGTCATTTGCCAAGAATTGTAACAGTTGGGGCACATTAACATGGGTTAAGCGTCTGACTTCAGTTCAGGTCATGATATTGAGGTTTGTGAGTTCAAGCCCTGCATCTGGCTCTGTGCAGACTGCTTGGAGCCTGTTGCCTGCTTTGGATTCTGTGTCTCCCTCTCTCTCTGCCCCTCCTTTCCACTCTGTCTGTCTCTCAAAAATAAACATTTAAAAAAAAATTTTAATAAAAAAAAGAACACATCCATCCAAATGGCCCACAGATACATGAAAAGATGCTCATTATCACTTCTCATCCGGGAAATACAAATCAAAACTACAATGAGATATCACCTGACACCTGTCAGAATGGCTAAAATTAACAAAACAAGAAACAACAGGTGTTAGCAAGTGTGTGGAGAAGGGGGAGTCCTCTTGTACTGTTGATGGTAGTGCAAACTGGTGCAGCCACTGTGGAAAACAGTATGAAGGTTCCTCAAAACTTCATGAACTTTTTATGATCTGTCTTATGGTCCAACAGTCACACTACTGGGTATTTACCCAATGAATACAAGAACACTAATTCAAAGGGATACATGCACTTCTTAGTTTGTAGCAGCATTATTTACAGTAGCCAGACTCTGGAAAGAGCCCCAATGTCCATCAACTGATGAATGGATAAAGAAGTAGCGATATATATATAAATAATGGGGTATTATTCAGCCATAGAAAAGAATGAAATTTTGCCATTTGTAATGATATGGATGGAGCTGGAGAGTATAAGTCAGAGAAAGACATATACTGTATTATTTTACTCATGTGGAATTTAAAAAACAAAGGAAAAAAAGAGACAAATCAAGAAACAGACTCTTAATTATAGAGAACAAACTGATGGTTACCATAGGAAAAGGGGATGGAAGGACGGGTTAAATAGGTGAAAAAGAAAAGAAAAAAGTTTTATGAATGGAGTTATATAGCATATAACCTTTTGAGATTGGCTTTTTTTTTTTTTAAACTCAGCATAATTCCCTGGACATTCCTCCAAGTTGCATGTGTGTGTAACTTACTACTTGTTATGGCTGAGCAGTATTCCACAATATGGATATACTACAATGGATTTAAGTATGTATCTGGTCTGATTCCAGTTTGGGGCTATTAAAATAATGCTCCCATAAACATTGTGTCTTGCTTTTTGGGCAGACATAAAATTTTCATTTCTCTGGGTTAACTGTTTAAGACTGCAGTTGCTGGATCATATATTAATTACATATTTGCTTTTCAAAGAAATTGCTAAACCATTTTCTAGAATGCTCATACCATTTTATATCCACCCCCTCCCAAGCAGTGTATGGGAGATTTTGTTTCCTTGCCAGCATTTGGTGCTGTCATGGTAGTCTTTATTTTGAATAAAAGTTTGGGACCATTTTCTCTACCTAAACTAACCAAATAATTTTGGTATAGATCCATGTAGGGAACTAGATTTAGAAAAGAAAACCACATTAGGGCATATCGGAAGCTGTCTTTCCCAGCCCCACCCACCGTCCACCCAAATCATTCACTTAACTCTTAACAGACTAATTACAGACTAATTTTACACGGTAAAATTAGTTTGGGATATTTGGCCCCTTCAATCTCTAGATAATTAACAAAAAGGACTCAGCTCTCCTTTTGTGGTTGTTGGACCCAATCTTCTTTATCAATATCAGAAAACTGGACATTATTTCTCCCTTGTTTGACAATCTTAGTGTCTTCTAGAAGAAAAAATGGTTTTTTTAAATTTTTAATGTTTATTTATTTGTATTTTTTTAGTGTTTATTTTTGAGAGAGAGAGAGAGAGAGAGAGAGAGATGAAGCATGAATGGGGGAGGGACAGAGAGAGAGAGACACACAGAATCTGAAGCAGGCTCCAGGCTCTGAGCTGTTAGTTCAGAGCCCAGCCCCACGCAGGGCTCTAATCCACGAACTATGAGACCATGACCTGAGCCAAAGTTGGATAGGTAACCAACTGAGCCACCCAGGTACCCCCAAAAAAATGTTCTTTATAAGAATTTTTGGACTCCCTAGACCAGTGTCTTAATTTTGCACTGGTCTGGAAATGAAGATGCTGGATTAGGAGTTAGAAGACTTGTATTTGAGTCCCTCTTCTTATTAGCTGTGTCACTATAAAAAGTCAGTTACGCTAAGTTTGCTCACCTGCATAAAATGAATGGATTAGACCAGTGGCTCTCAGAGTCTAACATACATTAGAATCACCTGGAGGACTATTAAGACACCAATTGCTGGGCTCCATCCCTAGAGTTTCTGGTTCAGCAGATGTAGAGTAAAGCACAAGAATTAGCCTGTTTCCTCGTGATACCGATGGAGCTGGTCCAGAGACAACACCTTGAGAATCACTGGGCTGGATTACGCTAAAATACCCTCTGGACTCATCCTTAGCCCCAAGAAAACCCCACAAATTTGCTTTCTGGTGAAATAAGTTTTGCATTTACCTTTTTTTTTAAGTGATAAAGTTATATAGCAGAATTTAATGCAGCCATTTAAAAAAATATCCTAGAAGAAAAACCACTGTCACGGGAAGATCTCCACAACAGATTATTAGGCTAAAAAGGAGCTATATATTACCAAACAGCATATATAAAAATGTCCAATTACACACAGAAAATAGAAGTCTAAGAGATATATCTAAAGTGTTAGTATTTATCGCTGAATAGTGGAGTTACACAAATTTTATTTTCCTTTTCTTTTTTGTGCTTCTCTGTGTTTTCTCATTTTGTCTGTAATTCATATAATCATTGATCAGTTATTTAAAAAAACACTGAGCAATACAACTCTGATTTCTCTAAGTTTTAAGAATTGCAGGAAAGAACTTACTGAATACCAAGCAACAGCAGTAAGCTGTTCAGGTATGATATACAATTGTCCGGGACCATTTGCAAAGGCAGCTATGATCCTCTTTAGCCTTTTCCCTAAAATATGTGTGGTAAATCACCCTTGTGCCTTCTTCCTACTTGACAGAATTCTGCACTCATGCACCTGCACCTGCACCTGAATAGGTCTGGCTCCAGAACCACTCATTAGAGCATCACATCGCCGCCTATGTAATGCGTTCATGACACTTTTCCAGCTGTTAGCCAGTGGGATCCATAGCCATAACCTCACAAGCTAGCCTCTACTCCATCCTAGACCATGGGTCAGAAAGTGTTTTATCTGGCAGGTTTCTCCCTTAGTTGTATCTCTCGCAGAAGAACTAATATTTACAAGTAATATAGGAATTTAAAAAATCACGGAAATAAATCTGTTTAGATGGCAGAAGCCAGTCGCCTTCTATAGAAGGGTATTTTGTTTCCCATGCATGGTCATGTCCCTGCCTAGGATTTCTAATTGTACTGATATCCCAAGCATATCATCATCTTCCACACTCATTTATGTCAGTGTTAAGAAAGATAAATAAGAATGAACATAGCTTCCTTGAAAGATCACTTAATAAAGTGGTTTTGCTGTTAAATATTTGAATTCACTGATACTGGAGAAAAATACTCCTTTGTTTCTGAGCTCTGCCAACTGTTTCCGAATAGGCTTGTTTGGTAAGAGGCTTGTCGCCAACAGGACGGTGCAGTGGAATTGTCACAACACCACATCCACAGCTGTGGTTGTATCGCTGGTTCCCTTCTGCCAAGTTATCTCCTGTAGATATTTCATAGGATTGAAAAGCTAAAAAATGAGTGATGGTGTATTTATTGTGGTAGCATGGTTTTACATTGTGCATTTGAACACCCACCCAGAATTATTGATTTTAACAAATATGTCTTGTGCTTGCGGCAGTATATTTTTATGTAACACCTAAAGACTACTGTCATAGGAATGTTCACCCCAGGGGTTTGCTGTCGTAGGCACAGTTACGCAGCTCGCTTTATGTAACTGGAAGCCTCAGTGATCGCATCAGAACCGCTAGTTCCCTACAGTGTTACAGTAGCACCGTCCAGTGCCAACAATGTTCTCTGCCACCCCCTTGTTCCAAAAGAAATGAGAACTTTATGTCTAGAACTTACTTGCTTTGGTGAATAAGATCAAGATCTAGTAACCGTTGAATTTGTCCATGTTTTCAGCCCTATCTACAGATGAAGGGGCATCAGTCCTAGTCTCTTACTGATGGCTTTCTACATAGATGTCCACTCAGAAACAGCCATGCT
The DNA here is from genome assembly GCF_006229205.1 of Suricata suricatta. Lineage (NCBI taxonomy): Eukaryota > Metazoa > Chordata > Mammalia > Carnivora > Herpestidae > Suricata > Suricata suricatta. Next base: position 71,403,837 of record NC_043706.1, on the reverse strand, counting down.
TAGCCTAACTGGTTCCCGCATAGATGAAGATCAGCAGGCTTTTATTTATATGTAAATTATCACAGTGCGTCCGTGGCTTGAAGAAAATACACGGTCAAGGTTTAAATTAACTTACAGACATCCATCCTACTCATTTTTTCCTATTTTCTAAAAGCTCTTATGGACTTTGTGCAGAAGTCAGGAGTTGGAAGGCTGCACGGATATTCCCTAAGAGTTTCAGTCCGCAGTTGAGTACACACATAATTGTTGTCATTTTTGAGGAAGAGGATCTCCTTCCTCATTGTATTGTTTTTTAGTCTTTTGTTCCATCCTTCCAGTTTGCTAATAATTCATTTAGCAAGCCACCATTCTTAAGCAGGAAGAAGCTTTTGCCACTCTGTGCCATGCCAAGGTTTTTGCCTCCCCCTGTCAACACAGTAATAACAATCTCTCGGTCTGCCTCAGAAATCTTACTTCCTTTCATAACCCAAGAATAGTTTGTTTATTCTCCCAGCAGGAGTTAGGCACCCATCTTACTTAAACTTACCCGCCTTATTAGAATCATCTCGTTCAGTGACTGTCTCTCCCACCGACCTGTGAGCACTGGGACAGAATGCCTTCTCAGTGTGGTCTGTGCCTGGGACAGTCCCTGGCACTTAGACAGTACTTAATGATTAAATGAATTTAATGAATGAAGCCAGGCTGCCAACCCAGAGAGAGCTAAGTCTTATACTATTTATCCAACTCAAAAAGTTGAGTCCAGGTATTATCGATGTTGGCCTGATCAATGCTGAATTAGTGAGTTGGTAAGAATTACTTAATGTTGTGGGTTTTTTTTTTAATGTTTATTTATTTTTGAAGGAGAAAAAGACAGAGTGAGCAGGGGAAGGGCACAGAGAGTGGGAGACACAGAATCCAAAGCAGGCTCCAGGTTCTGAGTTGTCAGCGTAGAGTCCAATGTGGGGCTCGACCCACGAGCTGTGAGATCATGACCTGAGCTGTCAGATGCTTAACTGACTGAGCCACCCAGCATCTCCACATAATGTGATTTAAGATGTTAAATGTATTTGATAAATGCTTGAGTCATTTTCTGATATTTTTATATTTACATTTATATTTTTTGTTTTGTAAAGGAAATTTTATTTTCAAAACTGTTTTATAATATAAAGTATAAGGTCTTTTCTGATATTTTTCTGATATTTTTATATTTACATTTATATTTTTTGGTTTTCACACTGTTTTATAATATAAACTCTTTTCCGTGCCATAAAAACATTCTCTTTCCGAACATAACTTTGAACATGAGCCATACCTAGACGAAAATACATATTTAAGGCATGGTTTTATATATATAGTATATACATATTATATATTTTTTAATCTATAATACTTTTTAAAAGGAACATTTGTGTATGGCTATGCTTATCCTAAAGAGTTTCTTCTAAAGCTTACAGTTGCTATGAAATTCACATTTTCCAGTATTTTCCAGTTTAATCTGTCTTGTTTAGCATACCCCAAAGCACTTAGATAGTCTTTTCTTTTAATGCCAATTTTACCTTGTGCAGCCTGCCTTGACAGCATGTTTTTTTATTGATTGAAATTTCAAATCTATGCTGAGGAATTGAATTTAATAATATAAATTTGTTAACTAAGATGAAAGAACATAAAAAGTGCTTAACACATTATGTAAATATATTATAGCATTTTAAACTTCAGTTTGGTCAGCTATCACCTCAGCCTAGCCCTGTTTGTTGTGGTTTAAGAAGATTGTTTTTCGGTGATGACTCAAAGCAGAGATATTATTCTTAGACATCTTTGCTTCCTCTCCCTCTTCCTAATCCCAACTGTCCAAATTCAGATGCACAGAATAGGGAGACACAAACCTTACAGGCAATGGGAAGAGATCCTCTTCCATTATTTTTAAATAATAATATATACTTTTGTAACTATATGTTCCAGAAATGTATCAATAGAGCCTAAAGCTGTTGTGCTCATGTACTCTGAAAATCCTTAAAACTCTTACTTTTGAGAATCAAACTGAAAAGATGAAATGCAGAGAGTTTTCTTAGTGTAATGAAACAAAATTATCTTCAAAATAAATGGCAGATAGGGAGAGCAGTTTTTGCTGTCATAGATAAAAGCTAGAGAACACAAAATCAGCATTTGAAATATATTAACTCACAGTGTTTTAAATAAAAAGAAACTAAAATGCATTGTACAGTACTGTTCCCAAGGATGATTGCAGTTTCTTGTTATTAAGTCCTGCAAAATACATTATGTACTTGGCAGACAGAATTATGAAAACTAGATATGAAAAAAAGGCATATTCGGTCAGATTTTAAAGTTTTTCCTTCTGGGGGGAGGCTCCGTTTTTTATTATTTAATCAGCTCTGTCTCTTATGTTCCATCCTGAGTTCATATTCACAGGCATGCAAAAGAAAATAAATCTTTGATATTTGAAGCAATAGTGAAGATTGAAAGTTCCCGAACCTCTGCAGTTTACCTCATTCATCTGAAAACTTCTAGTGGGAAAAGCATGGGTTAGGAATCAAAATTTCTTCATGAGCCCATTATTGCCACTTAATAGCTTTGTATCCTAAGCAAGTCACTTAATTTTTCTGAGCTTCTGTTTCTTCGTTTGCTTTATGTAAATCACAGGTTATACTGAAGGTGAGAGCAGTCCAAATAGACTTCATAAACTATGAAATGTTGCACAAGTTTCAGATAGGTCCAGTTATAATTCCCATTTTGCAGATGAGAAAGGGCTGAGAGAGGCTGCTAACAGGATTGTTGAAGGTCACACAGCTAGTGAATAGAGATCTAGTTTTAAGATCCTGTGTCTATAATGTTGGTATTTTTCAGTATCAGCACTGTTGATTTTAGGGCTGATAATTATTTCTTATGGAGGGCTGTCCTGTGCATTAGAACATAGTTAACAATACCCCTGGCTTCTATCCCCTAGATGCCAATAGCATCCCCCAATTTATGATAACCAGAACGTCTGCAAACGCTGCCAAATGTCCCCTGGTGGGCAAAAGTTGAGAACCACTGCTCTGTGTGATTCCAGGGCTAAAGTTATTAACCACTTTTATGATGACATTAATCTGAGTGGTTTCTGGTTGGAATACTCCATGACATAGTGATTTTCTGAATTAAAAAGGAGACGAGGGGGGCCTGGGTGGCTCAGTCAGTTGAACATCTGGCTTTGGCTCAGGTCATGATCTCACGGTTCATGGGTTCGAGCCCCACGTCAAGCTCTGTGCTGACAGCTAGCTCAGAGCCTGGAGCCTGTCTTCAGATTCTGTACCTCCCTCTCTCTCTCTGACCCTCCCCTGCTTGCACTGTCTCTTTCAAAAATAAATAAAAAACATTAAAAAAAATTTTTTTTAAAGGAGACAATTGGGTTTCTTATTTCTGATTATTAACAGTGACATTGTCTTCTTTGGAAGGTCTTCCCCATAAACTGATCCTACAGAAGCAAAATATCACCAGAGACACTGTCTGCAATGATCCAGAAGCCAGACTGATCAACCTTCCTGTGTAATTCCATTATCATCCTCTAAGGGGCCCCTCTGTTCTCTCTTGTCCAGCCCCTTCTCCTCTGGTATATTCATGGACTCCTGATACCTGTTATCAGGCATGAGGCAAGGGAGAGGAACACATGTATTTTCATAACCATTATCTCATCTAATCATTACAGTAAGCCCTTGAGATTTGTATCAATTGTCTGTGTTTACATTTTGTTTAGGAATCTTAACCTTTCTTCCTTGCCTGCTCCTTCAACTTTGGTGTTCTCATTGCAGAACTTGATATAGAAAACTCAGCAGGAAATTGATATGGAAACGCAGCAGGTGCCTTTCTCACCAGCTCTGTATGAAGACTAACAGCCTTCTGTATTACTCAACATAAAGCAGATGCTTTCTGCCCTGCATGACTCTTCCCTTTTCCTTTCCCCTTAACAGGGATCATTAAATACATGCCTCCTTTGACTACATTTGGGGACGTAAGAACCAACTGTCCGGGAGTAGAATGTTTTTTCGCTCCGTTGCTCACTCTTCCCCCAAAAAAGGCCAAGCATGAGCTTGCCAATCCTCCCCCACTTCCCCATCTTTGTCTCTAATCCGCAGTCTGTGCTCTTCCTGATACTGGCACAGTTCCTAAGTTATTTATCACTTCTGAGCTCTAGACTTTTCTGATCAACTTTATTGTTTCTCTGTTGTTTAAAACTATTGGGGAAATAGATGCATTTGATCTGCACCTCATTAAATCATCTGAAACGATTTGTACATAGACCTGTCTAAATTTTTTTTACACACTAAGTTTTAAGATCAGTTGCTACTGACAAGCACAATAAATATAATTGAATGTGATTAAAAGCATTAGCATGACCTGAGGAGAGGCTGGCAGTGAGGAGCTGGACTTGCCCAGGAATCTTCTGGACTCAAACTTATGCTCACAGAAAGTCCAAAAAAAGCAGTCTGAACCAATGGAAAGGAGGACTGGATTACTTCACAGGAGTACAACTTCAGTGTCAATTAAAACTTTTATTTATTTTTTTCATTAAAGTGCATGTGAATCATGTTAATTACTACACGATTCATTAAAAAAGGAGTAATTGGCCCCTGCTGTAAAATGGCAGTGTCTTCCGCCAATGCAGGAGTTCGTTTTCTTTTGAAGATCAGCATGCATCCCTATCAACCAGATTTCCCGGAATCTGACTTGACGTGCGTTGAACCATCTCATCATGTTATATAAGTGAAGCATCGTGGGTTTTCTTCCTTCTCCAGGTGGCCTTTTTGAAAATGTGACTGTTGGAGCCGAGGCATTCATCTCCCAGGCAGACAGCTCTCTGGCGCAGAGCCCCCCAGGGGCCAGCAGTCTGCATAGTGGGCAGCCCTCAAAGAGACCAGAACCAGAGCACATGAATAAGAGCAACGCATCGAAGTTGTGAGTTTCCTGGCTGGCATGTTCTCTCTAAGAGAAGAGTTTGCTTCAATCCAATCGCTTGGTTTGAAGAACCAAGGCTGTGAAGAACGTTGTCTAGCAGGTTGGGGAAAGTGTAGAAGTTATGTCTGTTTCCCACAGAGAGAGGTATTCCGGTTTGTGCTGCGTCAGCACCACCCAGAAGGGGATTAGCTGGTGGAGGCCCATCTGTCCTTCGTGGAACACAGTGAGGGGCTTTCCTGGTGGATCAGAATGTTAACTGCTGTATGTCCAAGCACATAAACTTATAAACTTCCCATTTGGTCTGTTTGAAACAAATTTTTAGAAAGAAAAATAATAGAATTTTGTATACCTTATTCAGAAGAGATGCTCAGTGAATAAGTGTTTGTTGAATGAATGATTATCAAATTAAAGGTTTTCCTATGTATGCAACCCTGCAAAGATTCCTTTTCTTTATTTCCTTTACCAAATACTATTGCTGATCAACAAATAAACCTCACTGGCGTCCCGGTACAGATTAGTCTTAATCCTTATGTGCCAGGGCCCGTGTATGGGGAACCATGGAGCGAGCATGATGGAGCCAGAAAGATTCCTACGGAGCCTCACGGGCGAGCTGCTGATTTCACAGAGAAGGTCTGTCCTGGCCCACAGCCCCCCAGCTCCGGGCAGAGCTGCACCAGGAGCCTGGCAGATCCCCTCTCCCACTCAGCGGTCAGGACAGTCTGGAACTGCACCGAACCCGCTTCTCAACCAGTCTTGTGGTGTTCATCCTAGCCTACAGCCCATCTTATACCTCTGTCCCCACGGAACACTGGGTTTTACATCCCCTAATTTTGTAACACCAGAAACATGGATGTCACTTGGCCTTGTGCTTTAGCAAACTTTCTGTTTCACCCCGTGCCTTGTCCTGCCAGCACAGCCATGCTGTGGCACTCCTAATGCGTAATGGGCAGACTCACACAGGACCAGAACCCATCTGTTTGACCCTGCGGAGTCACTTTATTAAGCACAGTTTGAAACAGCCAAGATCTCAGTGATATGTCCAAGACACACAGCCACAGATGAGAATTACTTTGGCTTCTCTTAAGCTACTAAGCTCCCAAACAAAAATCCAAGCTGATTTTTCATGCTTTCGATTTCTAGCTGTCAGTATAGAGCAGGGTTTCTCCACCTCGGCACCATTTAGATTTGGGGCCAGATGGTGGTTTGTTGTGGGGGATTGTCCTGTGCTGTGGGGAAGAACTCTTTTTCCCTGTAAATTCAGTGGCTGCAGCTTGCAAATCAAACTGATAAAAGATAGATGAATACGAAAAACAATATAATTGCACACTTCCACACAAGAGTTCACAAAGGAAGGAGACTCAAGGTGGTCAGAAGATTGAGGCTTATATAACATCTTATGCTAAACAAAGGAAAAGGAATTTTGGGCTTCTTGGCAGAGGAGGCAAATTATAGGAAGGTGAGGGAAGGAAATGTATGGTAATAGGGTTGTCTTGTTATGTAGATAAGAGTTTCTCAGAAGATGATAGTTGTCTCCCAGAATAGTGCTCTTCCAGGTTCAGAGATGTCTTTACAAATGGAAATTTCTCTTATAAATGTAAATTTCATTTACAAAAGAGGAAATTTATATTTTATTTTTAGGCAGTTACATGGAGGTAAAGAGCTTTTTCTGCCTCTTTCATTGTCTTTAGCTCAAAATAATCCTTACACCAAAGTGCTGTATTTTGCGGTGACATCATTCTGGTACCCTTCTGTGCAATGAAGGATGTTTAGCAACATCACTGGCCTCTACCCGCCAGATTCTAGTAGCCCTCCAACCCCAGTTCCCTAAAAATATCAGTAAACATTTTCCTGGTGTCCAAAATTGACCCCAGTTGAGAACCATTGCCTTAGAGGATGTAGCCTGAGAAACAAGATTTGGTGATGTAAGAACACGAGTCTGAACCTAACAGACGCCATGACAGGCTTTGTTTCCCCCTCTAAGCTAAAAGGTCTAAGGTCCGTCTCTTCGGAACCATTTGGCCATTTGGCCATTTGGCAGTCATACATTGCCCTGGGGTATCTAATCAGAAAAGCCCAGCTACCTCACCCCACATTCCTAAGGGTGAGGCCTACAAATGGGAACTTTAGATAAGCCCGTTACCTAGTGTTAAAGTTAACCCCATAGTCACCAAACAAGACCCTAAACTCGCTCTGTAATTGGTTAATTTCAAAGATACCCTAAATGTTGTAATTGGGTCCGCCAAAAGTAACGAACACTCTGAACAGTGTGGATGGTTAGAGCTGCTGCCAATACTGTTGTACCATTATGATTGGGTCTCTACCTATGTCACAATCTCCTGTAACTCCCCCTTCCCAAACTCATAAAAGTCCTGCCCCGCCTTTGTTCGGGGCTCGCTCGCTCTCAGCATGGATCCACCACTCCTGTAAAGTCTGTGAGCCCGAGTTTAGGCCCCGGCGAGCCTAAATTCGTAATAAAGCCCTTTGCTTTTGCATGCGTGCTTCGGCCTCCCTGGCGGTCTCTGGTTTCTGGGGGCGATAAAGAAATCTTGAGTACAACAGTGACTACATATAGTTGTATGTTGTTTGTATTGTTGGAGACCAGAATAAACTCAGTGAAGCAGAGTTCAGTCTGTGCATAAAATAGAAATTTCTTCGGAGATAGTCTTTCTTCCTCCGGAGAAGAAAGTAGCTGTTACTGTGTTTACAGTTTAGATGGTGGAGGTGGTGCTCAGAATTGAAGACAACACTACCACTCAACTAAACACAGTGAGAAGAGGATCCTAATTTGCTAACCTTGTGTAATCAAGTCAAGTGTCGTTAACCTCTTCACCTGTCTCTGGGTTTTTACAAGGAACCAAGCAAGAGAGAGCTAAACCCACCTTCTTCCTGATGGCATCGGTGGAGGATGGAGGTAGAGCTTTGAGAAGCTTTGAGGAAGGGGCAGGAGTAAGAGGAGGTCTATATGTCCATCTGTCTCTTCTCTCTCTCTCTCTCTCTCTCTCTCTCTCTCTCTCTCTCTTCTCTATCTCCTCTCTCACACACAGTTTCTGTTTATACTGCAGTTACTGTGTGAAGTTGCATCTGTCATGCAACTTAAAATCTTGGCACAGTGAAGTTCTCAAGCTCAATAGGTCTCCACTGGTTCTCCAAGGGATGAGAGGGAAGGGCCAGCACAGTTGAGCAAGCCATTAACATCTAAGCACTGGATAGGTCTGAGGATAACGTGTGAACCTGTAACAATCTTCTTTGGGGCCACAGAAGTGGGGAAAGAAGGGAAAAGGGAGCCATTCTATTTGTCCTTTTCTCTTTGTCTAAATAAGTTTTTTAAAACATTTCTTCTCTCTCTCTGAGGAAGTCAGAAATATCCAGCAATGAAGACATTTAGTTAAACCACATAAGGAGGGCTAGAGAAAATTGAAGCAGGCTGTACAGTCTCAATATTGGTCCTGGGAAATCATTCCATAATGTTACAGAATCTGGTCTGGATCACCCGGTGGAAGAACCAAGCAGCACTCAGAGATCTTGGAAGGGAAGAGGTTTATTTTACACGGGTGGGCTTAGAAGAGATCATTCTCCAGAGGTCTGATCTCAGAGCATCAGCAAAGGGAATAATTTATAGCCTGTTACTTCCACATTCCTCATTAATGTCTGCGACAAGCAGGGTGGGAAGAAGAACCCGGAAGGGAGAGCCTTTGATCAGGGACAGGTATTTCCTTAGCGGTCCTGTCGGCCTTCTTATAACAGATTCTTCCCTATCAATGCTAGCCCCCGGTGTCTTACGAGTATAATTCCAGAATCTATTCAAGAGCAGTTCTAAATGGTACCACAGAACTGTGATACACAATTAAGAGGTTAAAAAAATTCTACCAAGAATTAGCCAGCCAAGAGAAGAAGGGACATTGTGGGTAAAAAAAAAAAAATGTTCACTATCATCAACTGAGTAATTCTGTGTATGACACTGTTGATGATCTTTAACATAAATTACCTCATGCAGTTCTCTCCACTGCTCGTAGGTTCCCAGTGTACGGATGACAGGGTAAAAGCAAGACTAGAGAGCCACTTGTGCAGTTTCCCTAGATGGTCAGAGAACTCTGAGCAAAGAGTCTCTGGGTGAAAGAACCAAACAGAATAGATTAAATGAAGCAGGGTTTTGAAGTAATTGGGACTAAGGCAAGAAACAGGTCAAGAAAAACATCATGTAGTATTTGAAAATCATTGAAGTTAAGGAGAAGTAGGGATGCCTGGGTGGCCCAGTGGGTTAAGCGTCTGACTTTGGTTCAGGTCATGACCTCACAATTCGTTAGTTTGAGCCCCGTGTCAGGCTCTGTGCTGACAGCGCATAGCCTGGAGCCTGCTTCAGATTCTGTGTCTCCCTTTCTCTGCCCCTAACCCACTAGCTCTTACTCTCTCTCTCTCTCTCTCTCTAAAAAATAAACATTAAGAAAAATTTTTTCAATAAAATGATAGGAAAAGAAAAACAGAAATTAGAAACCCCAGAAATAGCAAAAATCCAAATGAGAGTCAAAATAAAAATAACAGGCACTACTTCTTGTTAGCAAAATCCCAGTCCTTGCTCTGTGTGTTTTCATGTTTTATGTCTCTCTTAATCCTCAAAAGGATCCTATGAGGGAATTCTTACTATTCCAGTTTGTATGAGGATACTGAGGAGCCAGAGGCTGTATGAATATTTCAGTCACACAGTAAGAAGCAGAGTTGGGTTTTGAGCACAGGCATATAAGCATTATTCCATTGAACCTCTTGGACATCAGTGATGGAATTAACACAGTTTATTAAAAAAGGCACCTGGGTGGCTCATTCGGTTGAGTGTCTGACTTCAGCTCAGCCCATGATCTAGTGGTTCGGGAGTTCAAGCCCCTTACCGGCTCTCTGCTCTCAGCACAGAGCCTGCTTTGTATCCTCTGTCCCCCTCTTTCTCTGCCCCTCCCCTGCTCGTGCTCTCTCTCTCAAAAAATAAATAAAACATTTTAAAAATTAAAAAAAAAAGAAGAAACAAAAGGAAGAGGAGGTTGGCAAGAAGCAGAACGATATTAAAGCACCAAATTTCCAATCCATTTTTGCTATTTAAAAACTGCAATAAATGAGTAGTTCTATGAACTCATTCTTACTCTGTATAACAACAGATAGACCCTGCTGAAAACTACTATTGGCCACCTATTCTGGCAAACCATTCTCTAAGTCTGATCATTTAATGTGTATTCATTGAAAACCTACTACATACCAGGCATAGTTATGGGTACTGCAGATAGGATCTGTCAAACCAAGTCCCCGCCTTACATTCTCATGAGGAAGCAGACAAAAAAGAAATACTGTATATTATTATAAAATACTATGTTAGAAAGCAATACAATTTCTGAAGATAAGTACAACAAGAAAAAGAAAGCTGGGTAAAGGGGAGTTGATGGGGGTGTGCCAATTCAGATGGAAGTTTGGGTTAAGCTTTAGGTGTACATATACCATTAGGGCCGTATATGTTACAAGATCTGAACTCCCAGCTAGAGTGACTATAGTCATACATCATTAAATGCCAAAAGATTAAGCAGAAACCACAACCTTCCGTCATTTTGCCAAAAGTAGCTTACCAAACAAGGATACACCGATATTAACAAAGCTTGTTTGATTCCATTGATTACAGAAAATTTGACTAGAACCAGGCACTTCATATAATTGGCCTTGCACTAACCATGTAGGTAATTAAACCTGACCAGTCTCCCATGTAGTAAAAAATGCTGACAAGGTTAAATGGCTTTGTAAGATAGATAAAGCTAGTCTAGTTCTTGTCCCTGGAATATTTGTTTTTGCCCTTAATGTATAACAAAGACCCACATTTTATTATAATTCAGGAATGTAAGGATGACTAGTATATCTTAGTCTGTAGTTAGAAAAGCATTAACATTTATCTTATACATCAGAGGGATGGTTCCCACTATTTGCTTATCTGAGTCCTACATCTTCTTAAATACTCCAGAGCATTCAGTGTGACTTAATATAACAATTTCTCTTTGTTTGCCTCTCGAGATGCTTCAAGCTATTAGTCACTGGGCCAGAGCTCCTCACCATTCCTTCGTCTGAGGGGAAAAGTGTGCAGGAGTTACATGGAAATAAGTTCTTTTAACAGGTAAGCTCCCTAGTTTTAAAACAGGTAAGTTTTCCTTAAAAGAACATTTTAGAAAGCATCAAAACTATACTACTATTCTTTTTAAAATGGTTCCAGGGCGCCTGGGTGGCTCAGTCGGTTAAGCCTCCGACTTCGGCTCAGGTCATGATCTCATGTTCGTGGGTTCGAGCCCCGCATCAGGCTCTGTGCTGACAGCTAGCTCAGAGCCTGGAGCCTGCTTCAGATTCTGTGTCTCCCTCTCTCTCTGACCCTCCCCCTCTCATGCTCTGTCTCTCTCTGTATCAAAAATAAATAAAACATTTAAAAAATATATTTTTTAAAATATGGTTCCATTTTTGACCAGGAATAGAGTAAACCAGTTTGTCCTCCAACCTCTTCCAGATAAATTAAGAAACCCACACTTATGCTAGAGCCCTTTGGCTTCAAGGTGGGATAAGAAGGCAGGGTTTGCCCAGACCACCTATGACTTTCCACAGCCTTTCCACAACACGACTCCATTTCATCCTTCATCTTTCTCCTCACCTGATTGGCTTCTTTCTATAAATCTTTTAAGATTTTAATTTGATCTCTTTTGATATTTCATGGGTTAAAGACTTTTTCCTTTTATTTTATTATGCCTTGGAATGGAAAAAAAGGATTTTTATTGCTATAACTAGTTTATGCACATTCTATTAGTGCATAAACACTATTTCAATACAAATTTCAATACATCTACCAAAAAGTCCCAAAGCAAGAACACTGGTGGTTACTAGGTGGCTCAGTCAATTAAGTGTCTGATTCAGTTTCTGCTCGGGTCATGATCTCATGGTTTGTGAGTTCAGTCCCTGCATTGGGCTCTGGGCTCAGTGCTGACAGTGCAGAGCCTGCTTGGGATTCTCTCTCTCTCCCCCCCCCCCCCCCCCCGCCTTTCTCTCTCTCTCTCTCTCTCTCTCTCTCTCTCTCAAAACAAACAAACAAACAAACAAACAACAAACACTGTAAGTGGATAACTTAATTTAAAACAGTCACCAGGAGTTGGTTGCCTATTTGGAGTTTCTGGTGAACCTTTTCTAAACTCAAGAGATATAGGGTTTGTTATTCTTTTCCCAGAACCTTCCAGGCCTAAGTAGGGCATGGCAGGCTTTTTGTAGACTTACACTAGAAAAGGTATTGTAGAAACAAAGCACTTTATATGTGGTTATAAAGTAGTGAAAGCTATTTCTTCACTGATTCTTAAGAAACCAGTAATTGGAAACAGGAACAGAGGTCTCTGACCTGTCCCTCCCCTTCATGTCCAACCACTCTCCCTGCCCCTCCCTAACCAATACCATTTCTGGGAAAATGAGCCAGAAGTGCCAACCTCTGTTACTCTTACACTCCCTTCCAGAATCAAGACTGAAGGGTTAGGGCCTCTTCATTTGAAACTGTTGGAGAACAAGAATTCCTGTCCCCTCAAAGGCCTTCTAGCTAGACTAAGAATCAAATTGACATAAGACAGATTAATAGGAGAAAATCAAATTTAATTGCGTTTATATGAAGAAACCACACAGGCATGGAAATTCCAAAGACAGGCAAAACGAAGTGTATATGTCATCCTGAACTAAGGAGAAGAGGGCTGAGGTCCGGGCTTCAGAGGGAAGAATGTACTTCACTGGGCAGTAAGTAGAGCAGATGTGTGATAATTAGGAATTTGCCCTACCACACAGTTGGGTCACTCAGATAAATTTTGTCTCTGGTCATAACTTTTATTCTGGGAAAGCCCCCCTAATTTAGGTTCTTGTATGTAGTTACAGGAGGGGCAAAAGTTTCACTTGAGCCCATAGAGTCTCTTTTGTCTTCAGCTCAAAATAATCTTCATGTCAGCGTGGCCTTTACCTGGGATTACCTGCCCTTGGTCCCTATAAAATTTTCTCCTCCTAGGATATGTGTGTCAGTATCGAAATTAGTCATTATCAGATTCTTTTCCATGATGAAGTCCTTTTTTTTTTTTAATTTGAGTATAGTCATCATTAGTTTTCTGTTCCATAATAGTACATATTGGACTTAGAAAGTACAGCATTCACTTACACTTTCTGAAAAAAAAAATTAGTTACAGTTCCTTGCCTTTCTTCTAAATATCCTGCATAGTAAGCTCAACAAAAGGCACTAAAAATTCTCTAAATTGTCCTTGTGAGCATAAAGCTTAGTCCAAATGTTAAGAAAGAATCCTTGAAAAGCTCATAAGGTAACATAGGCTTTTAAATAAAATTCCTCATATTAATTCAATAAAATCTGAGGAATGGTGATGTCAAGAAGAAAAGGTAAAAGCAGCCAATGTACTCTCTCATTAAGCACAGACAAAAGAAGTTGTTTTAGGGGTGCAATTAAGAGAAAAATAAGTTGACATGAATTTTAAAAACTTTTTTTAAGAAACCACCAGTAAATTGAAAATACACATGCTAGAAATCACTAGAGGAAACAAAGAGGTCTTGATCAATAAAACACGAGTCCTATATATCTGTCCGACCCTGTGATAATTGTTCGAGGCATTTTTAGAAGAGTTCAATACTTGTGTTTATTTGTTCTGCTTTATTCCATCAAGCCAGAAATATCCCCTAAATAAAGGCTGCTCTCCATGGAACATTTAGTGCTTGTAGCTCTTACACAGTAAAGTGTTTCTGAAATGTGTACTGTCATTATATCCTGTTCTGATGGGATTAAAACTGAGAGTGCAGGTGCATATGGGAAAAGAACCCATATGATTGTGGGGTCCCAAAGAGGTTCCCCCTCAATGAATGTGGCAGAGAAGGTGTTTTTGTTCAAATGAGCCAGGATTTGCTGTGGGCTTTGAGTGACAGTTAAGATTTGGAATGACAGGAAGAAAGAGACCTTCAGGAAGAGCAGCATTCAAAACAGCAAGAATATCTGGCTAGATTGGAGGAATTAAGAGGAAACAATGAATGATAAGATATGAAAGATTTCTTAGATTGTGGAAGGCACTGAATGTGTTTCCTAAATTCTCAGGGATCAAGCATAAGAACAGGAAACTCTGTGTGTGTGTGTGTGTGTGTGTGTGTGTGTGTGTGTGTGTGCCGTGCGCATGCCAGTCCCTGAGGACCACTTGAGCTCTCAGATTTAAAGAGTGAGAGAGGCTTAGCATCCGACTGCCTGAGTTGAAATGTCATCTGTATAATCTTGAGTTAGTTCCTTAGTCTCATCTTTAAATTGAGGTAAAAAATAAGCATCTCCCTCATACAGGCCTTTGAGTATTACATGGGTCACTTCATCCATAGTGTTAGAACAGTGCCTGGCACAATACATTTTCGTTGTAGTTAATACTCTATGAATTTGCTGTTCTCTGCCACTCCTCCTTCCCGTTGCCTACAAAATTTATTTCTGAGGCTTTAAGCAGAAGAATGACAAGATGAAGGTGATACTTTAGGAAAATTAATCTGGTAGCAGAGCATGAGGTAGATGGAGAAGAAGAAAGGAAGATCCCATTGTTGCAAGACAGGAAGAGGCTTTCCAATCCCAAAAAACTATCATAGAGAGTCTTCGCCAAATAACTTTGTCAGTGCTTTTACCTACTCTGCTTTTAATTATTTTTGAAGGCCATGAGTACAATAGGATACATACTTTTCCATTTGCAGTTAGTGTAGGTCTAACAGTGCAGGATAGCCCATTTCAAGTATTTTTACATAAACCTTTTAGAATGAGGGTTTTTTTGTTTCGTCAGAGTATTCTCTTTTGAGCAGATTTTTTGCAAAAATCTTTAAATGAGGAAGGGAATCCAACCCGGAGCATTCTTTCTTTCTTTTTTTTTTTTTTTTTAATGTTTTATTTAGTTTTAGTATAGAGAGAGACAGAGCATGAGATGGGGAGGGGCAGAGAGAGAGGGAGACACAGCATCAGGAGCAGGCTCCAGGCTCTCTGAGCCGGCATCACAGGGCATCACAGAGCCCGACGCGGGGTTCAAACCCATGAACGTGAGATCACGACCTGAGCCGAAGTTGGAGGTTTAACCAACTGAGCCACCCAGGTGCCCCCAACCCAGAGCTTTCTGACCAGACGTCCTATGGATGCCCTCAGGACTAAAGTTCAATTTACCTTTTATGTAATTTCCAAAAGTACCAGGAATCCTTGTTTGTTGCTCAGTGTCACTGGTTCTCAGGAGAACAAGGCAGAGTCTTTATCGTGAACAAACCCTATTCCCCCTTATATTTTTAATTTTCTTGTGTGTTTGTTTCCCCAACTTACGTTCAGAATTATGCTATGGTCACAATAGTGTAAATATATGGGTGCTTAACTAGAAATACCATAGGTGGAAATAAGTTATTGAATATATTACTAAATCTCAGCTAAATGAGTACTTTTCTTCTTAGAGAATCATTCAGCATGTTCTTGAAATGAATTAGAACCTAATGTTTGAGTAACCTATGTTTATACAGCATGTGTAGTCCAATCTAGCTCAGAGAAGTAGACAAATGGGGTCAGATAAAAGGAATAAACCAACTTTCTCTGGTTCATAATTCTACCTACTGTTGAAAGTCCTGCAACTCACTACAGAATACTCAAGTTATTTATTTTTAATTTGTTTAATGTTTATTTCATTTTGAGAGAGAGACAGAGCACAAGTGGGGTTGGGGCAGAGAGAGAGGGAGAACACAGAATCTGAAGCAGGCTCTAGGCTCTGAGCTATCAGCGCAGAGCCCAATGCAGGGCTCTAACCCATGAACCGTGAGATCATGACCTGAGCCAAAGTCGGATGCTTAACTGACCGAGCCACCCAGGCTCAAATTCTATCTACGGTGTCCATATATGTCATCTACCACCTGTCATCTACCTCAAGACATCTGCCATGTTCTTTCTTTCTTCTTAATCAGCATTATTCAGTTCTGGTAATCTCCACTGCTAAGGTGTCCAGAGGGGGCCTGTCCTGTGTGAAGTGTGGCGCTTCTCCTTCCTGGATGTGCCAGTGGAGAAAAGGATGCAATTGTCTTGGAAACTTTGATAAAGCCAAAGTTCAGCTATGTAGTGTACAGAGGAAGGGAGAATGTAGAGTCTGTCAATTTTGTGCTGTACTTTCTGATATGGATCCTAAGCACTATTGTGCCAACCCCCAGTGTCTGTAGTTTTACCAATTTTAGTAAAAATTGCTTTATCAATTCTTTAAATTTGAAACCCCCAGCCCAGCCCAGCCCAGCAGCTAGACTTAATGACCAGTTTTGAGTAGTATACATGAACACACCAATTTTTGAACCAAGCCTATGTTCAGAATTCTCTTTTTTTCAAATGAGTTTCTCCCAATAGATTTCTTGGTCTTTCATATAAACAGACTCAGGCCAGAAATCCTAGATATTAGCACTATTTGAGTTCTAGCTGAGACTCCAAATGCATTTATATTTTTTACTCTTCTGCCCTCAAAAAATCACTATAACATAAGCATTAATCTTTTTTTTCTATTTTAGTTTTCAAGCAGTTTTATAGAATTACTAAGTTTGTGGCTATGGTTATGGTGGAAGTTTATGGGATTCAGTTGATTTTTGCAACTATACCCTGTCCCAGAAAAGCTGTCTTCATTGTATCTTAGCTCATTTGATCTCATTTTACAGAGAAAATTACTTTCATGTAGGGCTTCCAAATGAACTTCAGGATTAATTTATAATGATCCTTGTGTTTTATTTTATGTAATAAAAAGAAGCAATAGTTTAACTTTTCAAAGAGTGAGAGCTCCTTGAGGGCAGGCCCAATGTTTTATTCACCTTCTTAATCCCATGCATAGTATTGATCCCTGAGATACAGAATGTATTCAATAAATGTTGGCTTCATTAATCACTCTGCCGAGGACATTAATATTTGAAAACTAGTGAAGTTGGATCTATAGAGCAGGATTGATTTGAGTCAATCCATTCTTACAAAATGTTTATACATCTTTGTGACTATTAGAAGGTCTTACATCCTGCCACACACATTTCTTTCTAATTTGCTTCCTCTCAGAAACATTTTCTTTACCAGTCCCAGCTCAAAAATAGTTTTCATTTCTGAAGATATATTTTTCAAAAGTAAAATGATTAAGTTTTTGGTCCTATTGGAAATACATTGAAGATATTTACCCATGTCTGTAAAATACAGATGAAAATTCTATCTTTAGTGGATGATACCATGTTAGATGAATATAATGACCACGTTTACAAATCCATTCTGGGTCTTGACTCTTTCCTGACCTGGTTTGGAAACTTTGTGTAAAGTGGCACTTTATCTCTTATTAATTCCAAAGATGACAGACACAGGATTTCTTTGTCTAGTTAGGGGAAGCTGCGTTCTCTGATTAGCTGCCTTGCCCTTTTTGAAGCTTTGATTTATTGGGGCAGAGCAAGCACTGGCTTTTGTGTGTGCTGAAAGCAAACTGGGGTAAGGAATAATTTATAGTTCTGTCTTTGCAGCTGAAAAAAAGGTAAAGGTTATTTTCATTATATTGCTTTAGGAACTGCTCTAAAACAAAAGAAAGATACTGTAATAAGTAGAAACCCAAAGAATGACATTGAGCTACTGTTTCAGTTAACTTAAAAAAAATTGTTAAAATCATATTTTGAAGTAGATTGGCCCATCTGAACTCTTATCTTAATTTCACAGAGAACAATGTTTCTTCCAATTTGGCATCAGAGCTCTGCAAAATAGCATTTCAGCTCTCAGGCAAGTTACATTTGCCAAAACATAGCGTGGGTGGAAGGTAGCAGGAAAGAACTGACTGGTAACACTTTTCACCTGGGAAAAGGCTGCCAAAAAGGAATCCAAAATAGAAACACTGAGGAAAAAGTACTCAACCGTCCATACAAAGGGGAAAAAAAAAAGGGGGGGATAGCAAACATGAGATATGTTCAACTCTGTTTGGGCTTCCCAAGTTCTTGTTTGTATGCTTTTCATACTCAAAGCCTGTATTTTGCATGTAATTTGCTACATGATCCTTCTGTTAAAAATACTAGGAACCCTCACAGAATCAGAGTATTTTCTATAATGGAATAAATTCTGGATTTCCCCTCTGAGCCAGCCAAGACTTTGTGTATTCAGAACAGTGAATGGGCAAACCCTTCTAATCATGTGGATAATTCCAAATTCTAACTCTGGCTCCAAGAGTCAAGAATAAGTAGGATTTCAGGATCTTCAGTACGGAGCGGGTGATTTGTAGGAATAAATTCCATTGGTGGATTGGTGGGGGTCGGGATGGGAGAGCATTCTAAGCTGTGAACAGCAGCAGGGACTGGTGGTAGGAAAGTTCAGGGTATGCTTGGGGAATGAAAGTCATCAGGTTTAATATAACAGGAAACTTTTTAGGTACTTATTACAATGTGCTAGACACTAACTCAGTTAATTGTCAGAACAACATTATGCAAAAGATACTTTTGTTATCACCATTTTATAGATGAGGAAACCCAGAGCTTAGCCATCTCAGTTGAGCTCCTACAACTAGAGAGTGGCAAAGCTAGTATTTGACTCTAAGTCAGTTGGGTCCAGAGCATGAGGTCCTAACTACAGTGCTATCTGTACCCTTTCAACTTTAACAGAGAAGAGAACCTTCTTAAGAAGAGGAGAGGCAGTAGGGAAGTGCCAGATAACTTGGAAATTGTAGAGCACTCACCCTCTTTTTCTGATAGTTTGCTGGACTTCTCCACATGAATATAATATCCACCCTTTAAATCCAACTCATCTAAAGACAGAGCTCATTATCACCTCCATCTTCCTGGGCAACCCTCCCCTGGTAGTTGGCAGTATTCGGGTGGTTGGCAGTATTCAGGTTACAGCATCATTATCAGAAACTCATGCAGCGAGGCTGGAGCCTTTGGAGTCAATGTGTACCCCTTCCCTGCAATCCCTCTTCCCCATAAGTCTCTTTCTCCACCCTCTTGTTCCAGTCCAGCTACAATTTTTCACACCTTGCTAGTCTCACCGGGACTAGTTCAACTGCTTACTAACAGAGGTCACTTTTTTCCTATCTTCTCCTGGTCCCCAATCCATTTTACAGAGACCAACTAGAACATTTTCAGAAACCAGTGCTCCAATCATATCACTCTCCTCGCAAGTTCATGGCCTTCTGTAGAATTGCCTGTAGAATTCTTTTATTAATTAATTAATTAATTAATTTGAGAGAATGCAAATGGGGTAGAGGGAGAGAGAGAGAGAGAAAGAGAGAGAGAATCTCAAGCAGGATCCATGTTCAGTGCAGAGCCCAACATGGGGCTCAATCCCATGACCCTGAGATCTTGATTTGAGTCAAGAGTTAGACACTCAACCAACTGAGCCACCCAGGTGCCTTTCGTTGCAGAATTCTGTCCTAGACTCCTCAGCCTGGCTTTCAAGGCTCTCCATGATTAGGTCCAACATACCTTTCCAGCCCTACCTTCTCTAAGACTCCTTACTGATGTTAACTTTCTGAGATCGTTCACTAGACTCACCCATGGCCTGCCTTCCACCTTCTGGCTTCTACTCCACGCCTCGTTAATGGAGTGCCCCCTGCCTGAAATACCCCATTCCACCTCATAAAACCTTTCCTCATTCTCCCAGGTCAAATTAGTTACTCTGTGTATGAGCTCTCCCATAGCATTTTGCTTATACTTCACAGTTCAGGTTCTTCAGTTCCCTAAATTACAGGATAACCTCTTGAGTTTAGGACTTTCTCCCCAGTTAGATTATATAGCCCTCTGTGATGATGGTCATTGTCTTACTCATCTGTGTAATTCTATTCCTTACTAGTAAATTCACTGAGATGAAGACATACTCATATCGTTCTGAGAGAATCAGTTAAAATCAAGAGTCAGACATTTAACTGAGTCATGCAGGTGCCCCTTAGTATATTCTTACTATGGAAAATCTTTCCAGAAAAAAGGGAGATCCAAAATTATTCTCTATTTGGTATAGGGCAAATTTGGCAGGCAGAGTAGGACCCCACACAGAAATAAAATCCACAGGTATTATAACCTACATATACACACAATGTAAAATGTGTGTGTGTGTGTGTGTGTGTGTGTGTGTGTGTGTGTTCCACTGACTGCAATGCAGACAAGAAATGAAAGAAAGTGATATCATAACTCATTTCAATATATAAATGCTCAGTTTAGGACTACGGTGGGGGCCCTAATGGTAAGAGCTACACATGCAACCTCATGCAGGTGGGTGGTCCTAGTGACTCAAACAAATAAGTGACATTGCTGAGAAAGTGCCAAACCAGACAATGTGCAATCTTCTTTTAATTTACATAGTAGTTATAAATTTGGTAAATTCCATGCATATTAAAATCATGCAAAAACATAAATTGTTTTTTTTATGTATAAAACAGAGCTAGATTCTAGGCTCAGACAATTATAAACACATGTCTTATCAAACACTAAAAAGTTGTGCAGGATGCAGAACAATTCTCTTTTGGGCAGTTCTGTCATGGAGTATTTAAATCTCTGGCTCCCCCTACATGTCAGTTGCACTCCCCAGTGTTATAACAACCAGAAGTAGCCCTAACAATTTCCAGAATAATGACCCCTGGTAGGCAAAATTACCCCAGTGAGAATCCCTGACCATGGTCGCTTGGTTTATGAAGAAGTAGACTGAAAGAAGATAAGTGAATCACCAAAGTTGACTTTTTTAGAAAATAGTAAAATCAAACCTCTAAGTATAACCCGTGTCTCTTAATTACTAATACAGTGCTAATTTCTTAGGTGTATTTCTACAAATATAGCCATATATATATATATATATATATATATATATATATAGCCACATATATATATATATATATACACACACATATATATGTGTTACATTTATATATATTTACACATGTATGATGACATTTGCTCTGTCCAAAACCATCCAATCAGGATTTGATTAAGCCCACATTATAAAAGATGGTTCAGATGCTTTGATTAAAATCAGTTTGGTCATACTACTTAACTCAAGTAAATAGTTCTGTAGGTAAATGTGAACTTAGGGCGGGATAGTGTTACATTTCCTGGTTATTACAGAGTTTTCCATTTCCAATCATATGGCTGGCTAGGTAACAAGACTATTTTTCGGGGCACCTGGGTGGCTCAGTCAGTTAAGCGTCCAGCTTCGGCTCGGGTCATGATCTCACAATTTGTGGGTTCGAGCCTGGCGTCGGGCTCTGTGCTGACAGCTAGCTCAGAGCCTAGAGCCTGCTTCAGATTCTGTGTCTCCCCCTCTCTCTGACCCTCCCTGCTCACACTGTCTCTCTCTGTCTCTCAAAAATAAATAAAAAACATAAAACAAAAAAGACTATTTTTCCACTGAAAGCAATAACTTTACATTGAAAGTAACTGCAGAGTTGGGGGAGTCCCCAACACCATCTTTACTTCTGATAACTAATTTCAAATTTGGGGCTCCCCAATATGCCCATAGGTTTGATAATTTGTTACAAGTACTTAAAGAATTCACTGAAAGCCATTATATCCATGATTATGGTTTATTAGTAAAAGGATACAGATTAAAATCTGCAAAGGGCAGAGAAGAGTCCAGGAAAGTTTCATGTATGAAGCTTCCATTACTCTCTCTAAGTTGAGTCATGGATAGAGTTAACTTTCCCCAGAATGATGCGTGACAATATGCAAAAGAGTACTGCCAAAAAGGGAAGCTTACCTGAGCCTTGTGGGGCAGAGATTTGGGGGCAGCTCAGCCACTTAGACATGGTCAATATATAGCCTGTATGGCTTACTCCTCCAGAGCTAAAACTGAGTCACTCAGAGCCCCCACCCTAAATCACATCTTTAGACTCCTGATGTGACCCAAGACTCTCAGGTAAACCAAGACATTCTTATCAGTCCATACATTCCAGAGGCTTAGAGATCACCACCCTAGAGCCAAGGGCAAAGACCAGACCTTTCTCTGAGTAAGGTTAATTCTTTACTATACAACAAACTAAAATGCTACAAAATATTTAAAAGTCCTCTTTTTAATAACATCAAAGTAACACTGACAACAGAATTAATTCACCAGAATTGAGTGAAGGTGGGACCCAGAGAGGAAAGCTATCACTGAGGCCACACCTGGCTTGAGGACAACTGCATCTCCGGTCCATTTGTCAAGCTGCACTCAGCGGTGTGGGGAACCAGACAAAGCCCAAGCTGAGAACTGTAAACAGCAGCCCCTTCTGCTCATCATGCTGAAACCTCGAAGCGAAAGGGTAAACCAGAAATATTTACCTCACACCCTCATCCCTGAGAATGTAAGCATATTTACCTTGGCACCAAGCAGTGATGGAGGGAGGGAAATGAGAGATGCAGCTGCACATTAACCCCAACAAAGATTTGCAGGCTAAATTCCGGGATTTGCAATCCAATGAAACCCAGGCTGTGAATTTTATTTCAAGTGCCCTTAAATCGGTAGTGCCTCCAAACGCTTGGAAGAAGTAAATTCCAATCCCTTCTAGAGGAATGTACCTTTATCCTAGACCTCAAAGAATTCTCACAAATGATTTTCTGGAGGAAATGAACATCTTATGATAAAAGCTATCTAAACACATAAGGAAATGAGACACAAGAGTAGGAACCAGACACAGATCCACAAATAAATACTGCACACATTGCTTTAGATAAAACAGAGTTGTTTTAGATAAAACTATGCTTCCCATGATTAAAGAAATTTAAAACCCCAGTTACTACAAAGGATATTAGGAAAGCTTAGAAAAGTATATTGACACCTTAGAATATTCTAAGGCTTGAGCCTCTTCACATAAACTCACATGCACATAGATGATAAAGAGATATCATTGATTTTCTGGAAATTTTTATAGAATTGTGATGGGTTAAGTCAGCTATAGTCAAAAGTGCATTCTCACTTTGACCCTTTAAACAAAAAAAAGTGGAAATTTTATGATTTATATTACTCAGTGCTATTTTTTTTAAATGTAAATGCAATTGTGCCTCAGTCTGCCTTATTTTAAACATAAAATAAATTGGGTCTGCCATTTATTAGCTATTTGGCCTTGGGAAAACTATTTAATATCTTTAAGTGTAAGTTTTCTGGGTAATGAGGATAATAATAGCAGTTGTTAGTAAAATGAGGGTGAGAATCATATTGACTTCCCAAGGAGCAAAAGGCACAATTAATGTAAGGCTCTTAGCACACCTGGAATATAGTCATTGATTAATACAGGCTGGTTTCTTTTTAAATAGGAAAAGGCAGTGTTTATTTATTATTATTACTATGTTTTTATAAGCTTATTTCTTTATTTTGAGAAAGAGAGGGAGCACAAGCAGGGGAGGGGCAGAGAAGAGGAACAGAATCCCAAGCAGTCTCCACACCATCAGTGCAGAGCCTGATGTGGAGCTCGAACTCACAAACTGTGAGATCATGACCTGACCTGAGCCAAGATCAAGAGTTGGCTGCTTAACAGACTACTTCATGGACTGAGCCACCCAGGCGCCCAGAAAATGCGGTGTTTAAAAAAAGGATAAATTATGGGTCAACTAGTCACTTGACGAGAACGTTACAATAGGGTGTTCCTTTAAACAGTCTATCTAAGACACAGGGATTAAAATATTCGTCTACTCCTGCGTAGACTTGTCTACCACAGAATCAGGGAGGAGAGCAATAGAGACCACTGTTTACAAGTTTGTGTTTTGTTGGGACATTGTATTCTGCCAGTTCCAGCTCCTGCTCCTTCTCACCCTCCCTATCCACTGATTCTGGTGTCCACTGAACACAGTTGGATATATCTTCAGCAAAATAACACTTTGGATACATGAAAACTATTTTGTTACTTTTCTCTGTTGTTCAAGTTAAAAAAATCAACTCATTTAAACTATGCACTTGGTCAGAGTTTTCCAAAGCTATAACCATCACTATTTTAGAACCCATGCATGTTTAATTATATCCCTCTTAAGTGTGGAGCCTGAGAAAGACATTTCATGGAGTGATGGCCTGACTAATGTAGCTGGTCTGATTCATTTAGAAGATTAATTTCCTGTTCCTACTTATGTTTTCTAGTCTCATGACTGCTTTCATGCTTCTAGGGGTTGAAAGAAAAAATTTCCCTACAGGCTAAGTCTACTTACTGCCTGTTTTTGTAAATAAAGTTTTATTTGAACCTAGCCACAAATAAATATTCATTTTAAGTATTGTCGAAAGCTTGCTTTCTTGCAATAATCAGAGGGTTGTGTACTTGTGACAAAAACCTTATGGCTCATCAAAGCCTATGTGATTTACTATCTGGCCATGTACAAGAAAAGGTTGCTAACCCTCTGCTTTAAAATGTTATTATGCAGGGGCACCTAGGTGGCTCAGTTGGTTAAGCGTCTGACTCTTGATTTCAGCTCAGGTCATGACTTCACGGTTGTGGAATCCAGCTCTGAGTCAGCCTCCATGCTGAGCTTGAAGTCTGCTTGAGAGTCTCTCTATCTCTCCCTCTGCCCCTCCTCCACTTGCTGTCTGTCTGTCTGTCTATCTGTCTCTCTCCCTAAAAAAAGATAAAATATAAATAAAAAATAACAAAAAATGTTAGTATGTTGCTGATCATGTTTACCTGGATGTCTTCTCTCCCTCTTGTCTCTCTACCCTCTCTCTTGTTCATTGTGCTCAAGCCACACTGGTCTTTCAGTTTTTAGGAGAAGTCAGCACCAAGACCTTTGCTGCCAAGGGAATGACTGCAGGAGAGTGGCTTGGCCTGGACCAGTTCTCTGTCCGGAATAGTGTCCTTTCAAAGCTGACGGCATCTCATCCTTCATGTTCTGGCTCACGTTCCTTCCTCAGAGAAGCTTCCCTGACCAGTCATTCTACCTAAATAGTCCCTCCTCAAACACCAAGCTGTTCTTTTTCATATTACTCTTCTCTTTGCTTTCAAAGCACTGACCATGATTGGAAATTACATTTTTGTTTATTTATTTATTTAAGACTTCTCTTCTCTCTTGTCTGTGAGCTCCATGAGTGAGGGACAATGTCTGTTTTGCTCACTACTCTATCCCCAGAGTCTAGCACATAGTAGGTGTTTAATAATTAATTGCCTAAATAAATTGATAAACAGCAAACTTGTATGTATATTGACCTTTTTATCTTGCAGTTTGGATTTTTTCCTTCAATATTATACCTTGCTCAGATAATATTTGTTTTATTTTCACTTCTTCACTCCAAATTATCAAAGTCCTACTACACTTAAAATTTTCTCTCCCCTTTGGGTAATTTCTCTTTTAGCTTGATGCCGTCTGCAAACTTAATGAATGCAATTTGGTTATTTATGTGGTTGAGAGTAGAAGAAGACAGACTGTACTGACTACTTCACTGCCTTTGGGTCATTTCAGTAATAGGAACACTGAGTCTTCACAGAGAGTGTATCAGCTGGTTCCTGAAATGAAAGGCTGGAAATAGTATATTGGAATGTTAATGAATATCTTGTAAATTGTATAATATTTGTTTCTGGAATATTTGTGTGTTGATGCCAGTATGCACTTTGATTTCTAGAAAAGCCTTGCCATAAGCCAGAATTGATTACACTTTATATTCTCTAATTATAAAAATTTTCCTTTAAAAACCTGTCTGCAGTAAATGCCTCTTCAGAGAAAAATGAGATGCAGCAGAGTAAATGAAAATTTTTATGCAATGTACCAATTATGGCTCTGATTAAACTGTGTTTCCGTTTCACAGTGATGGCCTTACTGAAATGAAATCTTTGCTATTGCTGGCTCTACTGTACACATCTCCTTCCCTACCACTCCATCGTCCAGCCTTTGGGTAAAATCCAATAGCTCCTTAGCAAATCAAGGGCACTTTCCAGAGTGGGAAAGAATGTAGAGCCTGTACATAGGGTCAGTAGTTCTACAGGTGTAGATCACCCCCTGGGTTTACCCTGGGTTTACTTGAAAGCAACCTACCACACTGTGAAAATCCCTGGTCAAGAAGAGCAAAAAATCACTTTAATGCATCACATAGTACATGAGTGTTTAAACCAGATGTGAATGTCTGCTGGGTACTCATCCAAAGCTAATCCTAAGGGAGGATATTTTTGAAAGTATTTTTTTGCCAGCTTTACACTACTCGGGGTGGGGAAAGCTTGGTGGTATGCTGAACTGCACTGGCACCAGATACAGAAAGTCTTTTGATACATCTCTTTCCAATTCTGTGTTCAGCGACATCATCTGGATGGCTGGAAATCATCCATGGTAGCAGAATTTATAGCATGGAATCAGACAAGTGCTGCAAATCAGAGCTCTTTTTGAAACCCCCACTGCAGCAGGGATTGTTAAAAGTTTACCAGTCAACACTGGCAAGAACCATAAGTAATGAGCATACAAGGTAAGGCCTGCCATTTCCTTGCAGGAGCATGGATGTGAACTGGAGGGGTGTGGCGAATGAAATTAGTAAATATATCTTTTCTGCAAGGAAATGTGAAAGAAAATGTTGAGGTTAAAATGTTATGCAGCAGTTTTTTTAGGAAAGTTGACAGGGTAGGGAGATAGGAGGATAGTATACTATTTGGAATCAGATATACCTGGGACAGAATCTGGCTCTCTCATTTATTAGATGTGTGATCTTGGGATGGGATCTGACCTCCCCAGATTCTAATTTCCTTATTTGTAAAATAGAAATAATGTGTTCTTATGAGGCTCACATGAGAAAAGTAATTTAAAGTCTAGCACAATGCAGACACATAGTGAATTATTACTTTCCCTTGGAAAAGGTTAATTATTACTACTACTATTATTATTATTATTGGTGTTATTGGTATTAAGTATGTAAACAAATATTTGCTGAGTACTTTTTATCACACCCAACACTCTTCTGACACTACTAATAAGTTGTGTAAACTCAAGGAGTTTACAATGTAATGGTGCTATCACATTTTCTAACCAGATTGCAAGAGGAAGAATTGAAAGGTATTTATTTAACTATGTATGCTAATACTTTAGAGTATAAATATTTACCAAAAAGGAAGTAGACCAAAAGAATTAATAGGATTATGAACTAAAAAGAATTGTAGTTACGAAATATAACATAAAACGATTGCTCTTTCTTATCACACTTTGGCAAGAACTGATATAATTTCTCAGGCACTAGAATACTTTGCAAATAATACATAGAGGATAAAAATCATCTTATTTAAACAAAAGAAAACATTAACATATGATTTTAAATGATTAAAAGTGAGAACCTCTTGCTTCTTTTCAAGATAATATAGAATCATGTTATGTAACACAGTATGAGCTAAAGTATTAATTGCACACCAAGTTAAAACACTAAGGTATAGTTCTTTTATTTTTTTTTTAATGTTATTTATTTTTTAGAGAGAGAGAGAGAGAGAGAGAGAAAGAGAGAGAGAGAGACTGAAAATGAGAGGGGAAGGGGCAGAAAGAGAGGGAGACCCAGAATCCCAAGCAGGCTCTGCACCATCAGCATCAGTGCAGAGCCCCACCCTAGACTTGAACCCATGAATGGTGAGGTCATGACCTGAGCTGAAGTTGGATGCTTAACTGACTGAGCCACCTAGGTGCCCCTATTTAAGGTATAATTCTGTAACAAGGGGACTATTTCTCTACTTTTCCATTCTTTCGATCAGCGTATTGACCAAAATACTTATGTGCCTATTATGGACAATAGTTAGAAGCGTCCTTTAACATATAATTTTATGAAGATATAAAAATAATTCACTTAGAATATCTGAGTCCACCTTCTATAAAGAGAATGCCATTATTTTATTATATATTATTTAAAGGTTAAATATATACATTGCTGATATATATTGAATGGGGTTCAGATGTCAAAAATCCTGTTCTTTTTCATTAAATATTAGATGAACATCCTTATGCAGGTATTCAAGAGAAGGGTCTGTTTTGGATTGCTCCTCTCCTGTATTGTTCAAATCCTCCTTCTGTCCTATGTCTACTTCTTGTCTCACATGATTCTGGGCCAAGAGTGTAGGCTTTTTGTTAAAGCCACCTGAATTCTGTCACATATATACTGTGTGATTTGGGACAATTTATTTAACCTCTCTGAACCTCTTTCGCTCCTCTGAGAGAATGCTAAAATAATAGTTGAGTTTCATAGAGTTGGTATGAAAATTAATTAAGCTAATGCTATAAAATACTTTGCATTCTGCCCAACATATGGTAAATAATGATGAGGTTTGTTTTTTCTCTCCTTTCAGGGTTCTTATTATTAGTTGCAAATTGTCTCCAGTCAATGAATATGCAAATATAACTGTTCACTTTAAGTGCGGTCTTCATAGAAGCTTCCTTCACTGTGCTCTGTAAAATGCTGGCTGCCTGCCTTACTGAAAAACTGTAACTTAAAAATTGCCTCTTGCTATTGTTAGACCCTGTTGTCACTCCTTCTCTAACTCTGAAAATTCTTCTTTAGTTGGGTACTTTTTCCAGTCCTGGGTCCTCAGTTTTGATGACTGGAGTTTCTTGCTAAGGGACTTTTCTTCCTTTGGCCTTAGTTTAAGAATGCATGTCCAATGCATAGATTCTAAGACTCTCGGATCACAGCATTAAATATCCCCACTGTGTTCCAGAAGCACTTGGAGGAAGAAATAAATCAGAAGACTTTAAAAATTAAAATGTATATTCTCAGCTGCAGAAGCTTTTATAGAGGTGGGAAGCAGTGTGGATGGAGATGATGAAATATAAGTCAAATGCTAAAAATTAAAGGAGAAGTGAAAAGTTTGGGTAGAGTCATAGAGAGGAGAAGAAAAAGAACTTCAGGCGACAATGAAGACTTCATTCCCAGAGTAGGTGAAGGGCAGAGAAGACAGTAATTTAAAGAGAGAACGACAATGAAGATGGTGTCAGGAAAGGTTTCAGGAGAAGGAAGTCAAGAGGATATGGCTCAACCCGTTCAGAGGCTCTGAGGGAAAAAAAAGCAGTGCGCTGTAGATGTCAGGCAGCTCAACTGAGTCGCAGATAGGATGGGTATTTGTGAGGGGTATAGTTTTTGAAGCTCTATGTATGCTTTCGCCTTTGCATTTCCCCTACGATATTCTGGAGATCATTCTTTGCCTTGGAGAGGTTGAAGACCCTTTTAACAGGAACACAAAGTGGGAGGAAGGATATAGGATATATTGAGTTTCAGGTGAGACTATCAGAGGTGGTGGTGGAGTCGGGGAGAACAAGATGAAAAGCAAAAAAGTAAAGCGAGAAGGTTTTAAATTAGCTTCTGAAATCTGAAATCGAATTTTGCAAGAAGACACATTTAAAAGTGAAACTTTTTAAGACAAAGGAATTTTCTGATTCTTTTAATCAGATCACTGATCTGATTACTAATGTATCAAAGCCTAGAGGACTTGACCACAGAGATACTTTTGACTGAAGTCCCTGCAGACAGGAAGAAGGGTCTGAGTTGAGTTCTTGTGAGAAATCCTGGCACCTTGTATGACCTGGAGGAGGCAGGAAAGTTTTGGCTGGCTCCTGAGGGAGGGGCACCAAGGATATGGTGGTGCCCCTGGCGTGGGAGGAACTGGCCTTGTGGCTGAAGACTTTGGGGGACAGTCTGGACCAGGGATTGGGTGGACATTATAAATGCACCTCTGATATTATATGGGTTAGTGGGAGCCAGGCTAAAAGAGAACAGCCTGTAAGTGCACCAGACCCCGTCATTGCCACAAAACCTATGAGGACAGCAACACAAACCTTTGGCTGCTTTCCAAGTGGCATGTAGAAGAATGATGGAGAGGCCCAAGATAGTACAGCAAACTTCTTTATAATGATGGTTTTTGAGCTGATGGATACTCGTTTACCTAATAGAAGTTTTCTAGATATTTATAGAGATTGTGCTTCAAACATAAATATCTGAAAATACAAAGGGCATGATACATGAGACCCAGCAAGTGCAGTGGAAAAAAGAAGTTACCATAGGAGAAATTCCAGGGCACATCATAAGGCATGCAGTTTATTTATAATATGTGAAGGTTTTGACTCTTCAAAAGGTGCCATATTTTTCTCTTTATAACTGGACAAAGATGTAGTTGCCAGATCACCCAAGCATACAGGCATATGAAAGCCACAGATCCTCACCCCAACCCCACCCTGCCCCAAGCTGCATCTGTAATGAGAAAGTTGGTGTGGAAGAAATGTAAGTGATGGGGGAGAGCCATTAAGCAAGGCCAGTCATGAGACGTTTCCTGTGGACTTTTCCAAAAAAATGTTAACATCAAATGTGAAGGTGATGAGAGATGAAGAAGAAAAGGAGAAAAGCAACTTGAAGATGGAATAAACCATAGCTTATTCGGACATCCTTATATGTTAAAGCCAGAGAAGGGTTGACCTAACAGCCATCCTGCTCAACAAGTATTGTTTGCTAGTGAAAAATGAGCATCTGTGAAGGAAAGATTCATTCACCCATCAGGTTTGACAGGGCTCTCCTTTCAGGGGCACAAAAGCACTGGGGCTTTGATGGATCCATCTGCCCAACTGCAGAAACAGCCCAAAAAAGGAAAGACAAGGAGAAAAAGCACAAGTACAGAAGTACAGCAGTCTCATTTGTGAATCAGTTGACCACTCCCTCCTCCCGAAACAGAGATGGGCACCTTGCTGCTTCTGGTCACTGCAGGGCTGTAGGAATTTGATAATCATTAGCTGTTTCCTGTTCACTGGACTGGATGCAAAACAGATTCAGGAAGGGGTTAGCCACCCACCCAGTCTACTTTGAGAGTTAACACTCATCCAGACAGTAACTTTCCATGAGGGCAACTGGCGTTATTTTTTGGGGTCATTTTGTTGTTGTTGTTGGCTCAGTTTTGGATTTTGTTTTTTATTTTTGCTTGGGTTGTTTTTTTCTTTTTTGCTAAATAAATTAATTATGTGGCTCATGTTTGTAGGAATTGGTAGATACCCAAGTGTGACAGGTGCTTATTTTGTGTTAAACTAGGATAATTTGTTATATGAAGTGGCCCTGGAATATAAAAATGGCCTTGATGCAACTTTTAAACTAAATATTTACAATTAGAAGTAATTAGGACAATTACTGGACAATAACACCTGGTTAGTTTTGCAGGCATATTTCAAGAACATTTATATCCACGGCTCAATGACATTTACTGAACTCTGTTAGCCCAGTAGCAAATAGTAGCCTGCTCTCACTCTGCTGATTGAAACAGGGTAAATTAGCTACTCTGGACTAGTGGCTTAGTGGCCTGGTTAGGAATAGAACACAAAGAAGCTGCTCTGGTCCCATGGATCTGGCCTTTGAGGCATAGCAGAAGCTGCACTGCAAATGCCAACCCATTTGCCATGATTGATACTGAGAGAAATCTGTGACTTTAAGGATATGATGTTGCTTTCATAAATAATATTTACCAGGTTACTTATTCATGGGTTATAGATTATTTGTGGGTCATAATTGTGAATGAAGCCATTGGAACTGATCTTGCTGTGATGATTCATATTACATTAATGCATGGAATGAGAGAATCAATACAAGCAAACCTTGTCAATAGAAGAGGGAGCCAAAACTGAGCTGACAGTGCAGACAGCTTCTAGAAATTAGTGGATTTGCCAGTTCTCAACTGTAGGCCTTGCAGTCTGTTAGGAAAGCCTGGGAGCACAGATAGGGAAGGGCATATAATAGAGCTGCCTGTAAAGAGAGCTGATTTCTCCTTTGCAGGAGGAATAACTGATGTTACTATGAGCTAGAGGACTTGAGAGAGAAGCTTTCATGTGGATAATCTGCATACTCAAATGCTTCACCACACATGCATTATATTGAAGGCCCTTACTTTCTTCTCTTATCCACCTATAGAGAAAACCTGAATGCATTATCAATTCAATGGTAATTTCATGTAACTGTGAAACATAAAGATATTTATTGGCAACACACCTCACAGGGGTGTTTAGTTAGAAAAATGCAGGCCGTCTGTGCCAGAGTCTCTAGGTAGTACTTCTTTTCTTTTGTTCTGCAGAATTGCACTGCTTTGTACTCTCTCACTTTCAGCAAGAAAGCAATTTTGTAAATGGTGCACTCAGATGCTCTGATGAAGTTATAACTGATAAAGGCACTGAGACGAAGATGCTGCAGTGAAAAATGGGGCACGTCAGAGAAAACTGATTCGTAATCATAAAACGCGGTCAAGGTGGTATAAAGTGGTGTGTGCATCGCAGGCTGTCACTTGCCCACCTCAGGTTTGTCCACAGCCTGAGGGAACTGTATCTTGTCAGAAATGCTTGTGGAGGCTAATTTGTCAACACTTGTTCAATGTCAGATTGTATCAGAGGGTTCAGTCCCCTTTTGGACTTCAACAATCACTTGCTAGTTCCATTATATCTCCTTTGGTCAAATGAACTTTCATTTAAAAACTGTCAGGATTTTTTCTTATTCTCTTTCCCCAGGGAACTAGGAAGGTAGGCTTATTCTTAAAGCCACATGTGCTGTTTACTTCTTCTTATAGTGATCTCATATATCTTTGATATCTGACTCCAGTCACTTACCAGAAAGCACAGAATTCAGCACATTCCACTCCTTATGTGGCCCTTTATCTAACAGTCATTCTGGGCCAGGCCAGCGATATTCTCTTCAGTCATGGAAACCAACTGCTCTACCTTTCCTGCTGTGGATTTTTTACAAGTGCTGCTCTCCAGCCTGGGGTGCCTTCCCCCCGCCTCCTTCCTTGCATGCATGTTTCTCTTTACCTTTTTCAGCACATTAAACTCTTCCCTAAGATCTGCCTCACAGATCTTTCCAGTTTCTTACTACTTGAGACTTTCTTTCCAGACAATATTCTATATTAAATGACATGCAAATTTTCCCATGACAAAACATCTAAAAATTGTGCATGGGCTTTTTTTAAACCTCCCCTTTAAATGCATAGATGAATTCATAAAACATAATCTTTAGAGAGCAACTGAATGGAAAGCTGTATCTGACACTGTAGCACCTACTTCTATTGCTGTGTGTGTGTGTGTGTGTGTGTGTGTGTGTGTGTGTGTGTGTGTGTGTGTTTAGGAGAATGGGCACCAGTAGTCATGATAACCTAAGGATTTAGACTGTAACACCATGGAGGGATGATGTCAAGGCTTGGGGCCTGTAAGAGGCAGGAGTTGGATCTAAGACCTATGTCTAAAAGTGGAACTTGTGAAGAGCAACATCCTCCTTTAAAGTGACTGGAAAATAAATCAGCTCACCCACACAAAAGATAAGCCTGAGTGCAGGGGGACAAAATCTCCCCTAGACAATTTCATAATTTCATCTCATGGATTTATGATTCAAATATATATGACTCTGATGATTTATGAACCCAAAAGATGAGAATCAACATGAAAATTAGTTATAGGTCAGTGAAACCATGGGTAAAACACCCAGCCCAGGCCACAGAATTTCCCCACAGAAATAGACATGCTGAAGTGAGCTCACAAACTAAAATTACAAAATATTTAAATGAATTATTTGCCCTGAATTAAAATCAGCAAAGACAGTAAACAAATATCAGGATCACAATCTGGAGAAATTCAGATGTTACATTTATCTATTAGACTTAAAAAGGTATATTAAAGTGATTAAAAGAAGAAGTATAGAAAAGCATGACATGAAGGGGCACCTGGGTGTCTCAGTTGTTTAAGTGTCTGACTTTAACTCAGGTCATGGTCTCACAGTTTGTGGTGTTGAGCCCCGTGTTAGGCTTTGTGCTGACAGCACAGAGCCTGGAGCCTGCTCCAGATTCTGTCCCCTTCTCTCTCTGCCCTTTCCCTGCTCACACTCTGTCTATCTCAAAAATAAATCAACATAAAAAAAAAAGAACAATGAAATGGATAGTATCAAGGAAACAAATAGAATCTATAGAAACCTAAATGTAATCATTTAAATAAGAACTCAATGATTATATTAGACAGAATATTAGATACAGCTGAATGTGAAATAATAACTGGAAGATAGATGTGAAGAAAACTGCTTGTGATGTAACTCAAAATTATAGATGAGATGAACTACAGATAGACATAAACAATAGACTAAAGTTCTAAATATGTCTAGCACAAGTTCCAAAAGGAAGAAATAGTTTAGAATTACCTGTAAAAAAAGAGACCACATACATTTCTTCTTTACTATTACCACACACCCATTTATTCATCCATCCACCTATTCGTTAATCCTTCCTTTCCAATATGCCCATTCAATAAACATTTCGTCAAGTATATACTTTATCTTATGTATTGTGTTATACGCTATGTATACAGAAATCAAAGTCTAATTCTATACTTCCAAAACAATGCTTAATGTCATGCAATCATCTTTTGGATGATCAGAAACTTTCAAAGGAGGAAATTAAATTTCAATCAGATTATCATCTCAAATTGTGGAATACAAGTATACTATAGCAAAGTTAACCATTTGAGGGAAAAGGAAAAAACAGAGAAGGGCATTTTGTATATATATAGATATATACATAAAACAGCAAGAAAAAGATATGCATCAGGCATGAGCCAGGTTGATGTGGCCTTCAGCAAGCACTTCAGGTTATTGGGTTTCTCACTGAAACCTTCATTCCGGAGGAATCTGAGCTCTTAATGTCCAGTTTGGTTTTGATTGCAGGACTCTTAACTTAATAGAGGCATCTTGGGATGAACTAGGTTTTAGCCAGACTCCTTTATGATCACATTTAGCTGCAGTCACTCTATTTCCTCTAGGGATCCAGGACCAAACGTCCCTTTTTAAAAATGTTTTGCTTTTATTTGTTGTGCCCAGGAGGACCAAATGGACAGATGGCAGCTGCCACCTCCAATTTAGTGGAATTATTGTTAAATACTTTCATGGAAGCATTTCTCTTTGGATATTGGATACTCCAAGTCAGCAGAGTAAAAAGTCATGGAGATTGGGAAAAAATATTTTGTGAATGAGTCCTTGGGTAGAACTATAACAGGTCCCAACCCCACTCACTCCTTGGTGTGGGAATCCATGTCTTCTAGTCATATATTGAATTCTCTTCAGAATATTTATCATATCCTATAGGATAGCATTTCACACTTGCAAAATATTATGTCTGGTTTGACATGGTAAGGGAGTATTTAATAGGCAATTCCTATTACATCTGGGTAGTGGGAAAACAGATATTACCAGTGAATTTTTTTGCACTGATTTATTTCTTTTTTATAGTGAAAGGGCTTTCTTGTCCAGAGCAATATTTTGTGGCATTCCATGAAAATGAAAAAAACCATACAGTAAGTTTATTGTTAGTGCTACTTGAAAAGACTGTTCACCATGGAAGGAGTAAATATTTGTTCCAGGGGATTTAGCAGGATTCAGCTTCATCAATCTACCACAATATGGCTTCCTGGTCCAATTAGGCATTCTACCATATTGCAGGGTTCAGGCTCAGTAACTATATTCTCTGTAGGGAAGCCATTAAAATTAGTGTCAGTGTGAGACACAGATATTCTCCTTGTCACCAATTCTCTGATTCTGTGTCTTCTAAGGGCTTGAGAGCACATTCAGTCTAATCAATCAGGACCCTCTTTTGAGCAATATGGACCAAAAAATGTACTTGAATCTGCCTCCTGGGAAGATTTCTCTCCTTCATTTTACTTCTCTTCAGGAACACCATGAAGTGGACTCTAATATCATACCTCTGTCTGTTGTCAGCCACAGATTTCTCTTCCACATCACCCAGTCATTGGGAACTTTTCAAGAAGTAGTGTGAGCCCATGAAGTGAGCGGAGGGAGAAATGGCAGCATGAGAGACATAATCCTACTGTGTCTGAACAATTTCTTTCTCAAGTTTTGCCTTGAGGAGTTTCCTAAAGCTGGTCTCTAATATACCAACTTCTCCGTGATTGTTGAATGCATTGCTTACAGCCAGTTTTATGGTTAGATGGATCTGAAAACTCCAAGTTTATGATAGTCAACTGAGGTTTCTGATCAACAAAAATCCCATGGTTAGCAGGACTTGGTGGCAAGCAAACTGTTGTTTCCCACAAGAATAACAATGACAAATCAAAGAGGATGTGGCCTTCTTCCATAGTCTTAGAAGTTTTTGCTGTGAGTCTTATACTGGGATTTGCCACAGGCTTAATATTTTACCTTAATCTGCCCACGATATTTACTCTGCCATACTACTGAATTGGCTGTCATGGGAATCGAAGGGCAAAGCTGTTTGTAGTATGGCTTGGACAAGATGGACTCTCTTCTTGCTCTGGGCCTTGTTTAAATCAGAGAGAATTTCAGATGGAATCATGAAATAAATAATTATCAATAACCAATCACCAAATAAATAAATTGCCTTATAAATATAGTATGTATAGTTTACAAAATGCAAAGATCCTAACCAAGAACCTTAGGTACAAAGTGCTGCAACTTATTTTTAATTTTGGGGAGAATATCATGTGTTGTGCCAGGCTAATGATCTGCCAAAAACTTCACTGAGCAATCAGTCCCTCTAATTTTGGAGAAAATACTTCCCATCTTCTGATGAGTCTGTGTCTAACATGGGCATCTAAGAAACTTGCTACTTTCTGCTCTTCACATCATATCGTTGGTATCGTCAATGTGGTAAACCAGAGAGATATGTGGTTGACTGGGAAATAGTCAAGTTCCCTGAGAACTGAGTTGTGTTATGAAGCTAGGGAGTTGATGTATCCTGAGGCAGGATAAAAAAGATGTACTATTCTCTCTTTCAAGGAATCTAATAGTTTCTGTTATTTTCTGACTTTTGAGATTGAAAAAATAAAGTTACTGGATCAATACCCAGTTACTAGATGCCATTGGCTATAGTAATTTATTCCTTTAAAAAAGATTACATCTGGAACAGCAGCTTTTGTTGGCATCATCAACTAAATCAAATTATGAAAATTCATTATTACTTTCTGAGAATCAATATTTTATATTAGCTAAACTAGAGAATTAAACTGGGCATGTTGGGATTACTACCTTGCATTTTCCAGCCTTCAATTGTAGTAATAATCTCTGTACTTCTCCTAAGGGCATGATATTGCTCTTGATTTACTAATCTGTACAAAAAGAGAGATACACAGGTTCCACATGAACCTATTTTTCTACAGCTCTTACTACATGAGTTGGAAGTCTAATGTATTTTTTCAGCTACTGAAATATATTCAAGCATTATGTCCAGGACCTAGGGAAATAACTGTGTAATGGGCTGAGGGTCATACATAGATAATTATGAGGGAGACTTGTAGGTGAAAATTCTTTTCACAGCTTATAACTTTGGGACTATGATGAATTTGTGTGCATATGCATGTATGTTTTAAGGGAGGGGTCTTTTTATTGGGGAAGAAATCCAAATACTTCATGAGACATAAGTTTTAGTATTTTGGTTAGAAGAATTAAGAAAAATCTCGGGGCACCTGGGTGATCAGTCGGTTGAGCCTCCAACTCTTGGTTTCGCCTCAGGTTATGATCTTGCTGTTTCATGAGTTCAAGCCCCACAGCAGGCTCTGCACCAGCAGCATGGAGCCTCTTGGGATTCTCTCTCTCCCACTCTCTTCCCCTTCCCCACTTGCACGGTTTCTCTAAAGATAAATAAACTTTTTTAAAAAAGGAAAAATCTCAAAAAGGGAGTTACCTTGGCAGAGAAGTAGGAGGACCAGGATTTCCCTTGCCTCCCCAGCACAGTTGTATTGAGGTCAAAACACTTGGAATACCCAGTAATAAAGTCTGCAGAGTGATTGAAAAATCTCCACAGGTGTTCAGAAACAGATTGGCAGGACAGAGGTGCATGTTTGCGAATTGGGAGATAAAGCACAGTGTACGCATGGAGGGGAGAGGACTCCTTCCGTGGAGAGACAAAAGGAGGAGAAAAAGAGGCTGTGGAAGTGTGGTATCCTATTTGGACAAGAGTAAAGCCTCTCTGGATCACAGACCAGGGAACAAGAAATAAAGAGAGTGCCAGTTTCTATTTTGCAAACAGCTTTAGGAGCTGAAGATTGGAGATTTCAGGGGTGTGCAACTTTCTCTGGACCAGAGTAGCTTCCTGTGCATGTGCCTGGTGGGTAGGGGAGCCGGCCCAGGGAGTGGTAGCAATCTTGGGGGCACACTAGGAGAGGGAAGTCCCCTACCTCAAGTACTGTGGGAAGAGGATTTATTGCCCTGCCAAGGACAAAAGACCCTATAGGCATCAGCCAGAGGCCCTTTGTCGAATGGGGGAGTGAAGCTACCCCAGAACGAGGTACTTCATGTGCAGTAGCCTTTAAGACATTGGGCTTTGAATCCCAGCTGAGTGCCTGGGAGATGTGGGAGACTGTGGAGCCGGCTAGGCTGCCTTCCTGGGCTAGTCTATGAGGGCTGCCTGAACAGCGTGGCTTGAGACACCCAGTCAAGGGAGGAGAGATTAAGATGTCGCCATTTTTCTCCCCAATATCAACACTGTGGGGCTTCCAGGAACCGGACAGTGGCCTCCAATGGAGGCAGGACCTGCTTACACCAAACCCCACCCCTCCATGCCTAGTGACTGCTTACCTACCTGAGTGAGACTGACACTGACCCAACCAGAAGGCCTCTCCTCCAGACCAGCACAGGCACTGGTCCCAGGCACCAACAGACAGCTGTCCTGTGGTTTCATATGTTAGTCAGTGTTTTTTTTAATTTTTAATTTTTCTTCTTTTTTCTTTTTCTTTCTACCTCCTGTTTTTGTCTTTTGTTCCCAAACCTCCCTTTTTTCCCTTTGGAATCAGGCTCATAGTTTCTGGTTTGATTTTTGATCGATCTAAGTTATATTTCTTTGTTTTCTTTCTTTCTTTCTTTCTTTCTTTCTTTCTTTCTTTCTTTCTCTGTTCTGCTTGTTTGTTTGATTAATAAGGCATCTTTTTTACTCTATTCCTTTTACACCTTTTCTGTTATATTCTTCTTCTTTATTTCCCTCTCTCTATTTCTAGATTTAGCCTTTGAGTCTC
This sequence comes from Suricata suricatta, assembly GCF_006229205.1. Classification (NCBI taxonomy): domain Eukaryota; kingdom Metazoa; phylum Chordata; class Mammalia; order Carnivora; family Herpestidae; genus Suricata; species Suricata suricatta. Next base: position 71,364,996 of record NC_043706.1, on the reverse strand, counting down.
AGTCTGGTCTTCCCCCACCCTTTCATTTTCTCTTTGTATAGGATAAGGTTCCCCCCACACTTTTCCTTTTTTTTTCCAGGGTTACTTCAGTGAACAAATCAAAGCACACCTGGTGGAAGGTCAAAAAAATCCACTACAAGCAGTGGGACAGAGCAGCCAAAGATGGAACAACAGAGTACATGCAACACACTCCAAAAACACTTCCTGAAGTGCCAGGCCCTGGACAGTGTATGACACCTTTTTAATATAGTAGTACTGGCAGGTGCAAGACATATAACAAGCTGTTAAAATGCATAAATGTATAAAAGACAGAAACCTAGCCAAAAAAGATGAAATAAAAGTATTCTCCTCAAAAGAAATTCCAGGAAGAAATGTCAGCCAGAGAATTGCTCAAAACAGATATAAATAATATATCTGAACAAGAATTTAGGATAATAGTCATAAGACTAAGAGCTGGACTTGAAAAAAGCATAGAAAACAGGAGAGAATCTATTGCTGCAGAGACCAAATAAGAAATAGTCATAATGAATTAAGAAATGTTATAAATGAGATACAAAATAAACTAGATTCAGTGACAGCAAGGATGGAAGAAGCAGAGGAGAAAATAAGTGAAATACAAGATAAAATTAGGGAAAATGATAAGCTGAGAAAAAGCAGGTAAAGGAAATTACTAAATGATGAGGGGAAGAATTAGAGACCTAAGTGATTCAATGAAATGAAACAACACCCATATTATGGAAGTTACAGAAGAAGAGAGAGAAAGGGGCAGAGGTTTATTTGAACAAATTATAGTTGAGAACTTTCCTAATCTGGGGAAGGAAACAGACATCCAAGTTCAAGAGGCCAGAGAACTCCCGTCAAAATCAACAAAAATGGGTCAACACCAGGACATATCATATATGAAACTGGCAAAATACAAAGGTAGAGAGAATTCTTAAAGCTGCTAGGAACAACAGACTTTAACCTACAATAGTAGATACATAAAGGTAGTAGCAGGCTTCTCCACTGAAACTTGACAGGACAGAAGGGAGTGGTAGGATATATTCATGTGCTGAATAGCAAAAACCTGCAGGCAAGAATCCCTTATCCAACAAGGCTGTCATTCAAAATAGAAGGAGAGATAAAGGCTTTCCCAGACAAAAACTAAAGGACTTCATGACCACTAAAACAGTCCTGCGGGAGACCCTAAGGGGGACTCTGTGAGTGGAAAGCAGCAAAGACTACAAAGAACCAGAGACATTACCACAAGCATGAAAGCTACAAATAACACAATGACACTAAATTCATAGCTTTTAAAAAATTGTTTTAATATATATTTTTATTTTTGAGAGAGAGAGTATGAGTAGGGGAGTGGCAGAGAAAGAGGGAGACACAGAATCTGAGGCAGGCTCCAGGCTCTGAGCTGTGAGCAAAGAGCCCAGTGTGGGGTTAGAGCTCACAAACTGTGAGATTATGACCTGAGCTGAAGTTCAGTGCTTAACCAACTGAGCACCAGGCACCCCATATCTTCCAATAATCACTCTGAATGTAAATGGACTAAATGCTCCATTAAAAAGACATAGGGTATCAGGATGGATTAAATAAAAACAAAAGATTCATCTATATGCTGCCTACAGGAGATTAATTTTAGACCTGAGGACACATGCAGTTTGAAAGTGATGGGATGGAAAACCACCTATCGTGCTACTGGATGTCAAAAGAAAGCCAGAGTCGCCATACCTATATCAGACAAACTAGATTTTATTTTTTTTAATTTTTTAAATGTTTTATTTATTTTTGATACAGAGAGAGACAGTATGAGAGGGGGAGGGGCAGAGAGAGAAGGAGACACAGAACTGGAAGCAGGCTCCAGGCTCTGAGCTGGCTGTCAGCACAGAGCCTGACGCGGGGCTCAAACCCACGAACGTGAGATCTGACCTGAGCCGAAGTCGGAGGCTTAACCGACTGAGCCACCCAGGCGCCCCTCAGACAAACTAGATTTTAAGCCAAAGACTGTAACAAGAGATGAATAAGGGCATTGTATCATAATTAAGGAGTCTATCCATCAAGAACACTAACAATTGTAAATGTTTATGCCCCAAATGTGATGGCACTCAAAATATATAAATCAATTAATCACAAACATAAATAAATGTATAGATAATAATGCCATAATTGTAAGGGCCTTTAAAACTCCACTTGCACCAATGGACAGATCATCTAGGCAGAAAATCAACAAGGAAATGATGGTTCTGAATGACACATTGGACCAGATGGACTTAACAGATATTTTCAGAACTTTTCATCCAAAAGCAGCAGAATACACATTCTTCTCAACTGCACTTGGAACATTCTCCAAAATAGATCACATACTGGGTCCTAAAACAGCCCTCAACAAATATAGTAGGATTGAGATCATGCATACATATTTTCAGATCACAATGTTATGAAACTTGAAATCAACCACAAGAAAAAATTTGGAAATCCTCCAAATACATGAAGGTTAAAGGATATCCTACTAAAGAACAAATGGGTCAACCAGACAATTAAAAAATATATGGTATCAAATGAAAATGAAAGCATGACAGTCTAAACCCTTTGGGATGCAGCAAAGGCAGTCCTAAGAGAAACATACATTGCAATCCAGGCCTATCTCAAGAAGCAAGAAAGATCTTATCAAGGAAACCTAACCTCACACCTAAAGGACCTAGAAAGACAAAGGCAAAGAAAACCCAAAGCCAGAAGAAGAAGAGAATTAATAAATATTAGAGCAGAAATAAATAATATAGAATCCAAAAAAAAAAAAAGTGGAACAGCTCAATAATCTAAAAGCTGGTTTTTTGAAAGAATAAACAAAATTAATAACTTCCTAGCCAGACTTCTCAAAATGAAAAGAGAGAGGACCCAAATAGATATAAACATGAATGAAAGAGGAGAGATCACTACCAACACCATAGAAATACAAACAATTATCAGAAAATATTATGAAAAATTATATGTCAACACACTGGACAATCTAGAAGAAATGGATAAACTCCTAGACATCCACACAGTACCAAAACTCAAAAGGGAAGAAATCCAAAATTTGAACAGACCCATAGCCAGTGAAGAAATTGAATCAGTTATCAAAAATCTCCCAACAAATAAGAGTACTGGCCCAGATGGCTTGCCAGGGGAATTCTACCAGACATTTAAAGCAGAGTTAATACCTCTTCTTCTCAAGCTGTTCCAAAAAATAGAAATGGAAGGAAAGCTTCTGGACTCATTCTATGAAGCCAGAATTACCTTGATTTCCAAACCAGGCAGAGACCCCACTAAACAGGAGAATTATAGGCCAATATCCCTGATGAACAGAGATACAAAAATTTTCAAAAAGATACTAGCAACTAGAATTCAACAGTTTATTAAAAGAATTATTCACCATGATCACGTGGGATTCATTCCTGGGCTGTAGGACTGGTTCACCAAACAATCAATGTGATACATCACATTTATAGAAGAAAGGATTCAAACCATAAAATCCTGTCAATAGATGCAGAAAAAGCCTTTGACAAAATACAGCATCCTTTCTTAATAAAAACCCTCAAGAAATTCAGGATAGAAGGGACATACCTTAACATCATAAAAGACATATATGAAATTCTCACAACTAAAATCATCTTCAGTGGGAAAAAAACTGAGAGCTTTCCCCCTGAGATCAGGAACACAACAGGAGTGTCCACTCTCACCACTGTCGTTTAACATAGTGTTGGAAGTCCTAGCCTCAGCAATCAGACAACAAAATGAAATAAAAGGCCTCCAAATTGGCAAAGAAGTCAAACTTCCACTTTTTGCAGATGACATGGTACTCCCAAAAACCTGCTGGACTGATACATGAATTCAGCAAAGTCACAGGATATAAAATCAATGTACAGAAATAAGTTGCATTTCTATACATCAATAATGAAGCAGTAGAAAAAAAGATATCTCTGCTTCTGCACAGGAAAGGAAATAATCAATAAAACTTAAAGGCAACTGACAGAACAGAAAGCATTTGCAAATGACATATTGAATAAAGGGTTAGTATCTAAAATCTATAAGGAACCCACCAAACTCAACACCCACAAAACAAATAATCCATGAAGCAATGGGCAGAAGACATGAATAACACTTTTACAAATGGGAATCAATTCCATTTACAATTGCACAACCATAAAATCTCTAGGATAAAGCTAATCAAAGAGGTGAAAGATCTGTATGCTGAAAACTATAGAAATCTTATGAAAGAAACTAAAGAAGTCACAAAGAAATGGAAAAATATTCCATGCTCATGGATTGGAAGAAAAAATATTGTTAGAATGTTGATAGTACCTAAAGCAATCTACACATTCAGTGCAGTCCCGATCCATCAAAATAGCACTAGCATTCTTCACAGAACTAGAACAAACAATCCTAAAATTTGTATGGAACCACAAAAGACCCTGAATAGCCAAAGAAATGTTGAAAAAGAAAACCAAAGCTGGCAGCATCACAATCCTGGACTTTAGCCTGTATTAGAAAGCTGTGATCATCAAGACAGTATGGTATTGGCACAAAAACAGACACAGACACATAGACCAATGGAATAGAATAGAGAACCCAGAAATGGACCTACAAATATATGGACAACTAGTCTTCAACAAAGCAGTAAAGAGTATTTAATGAAAAAAAAAAGACAGTCTCTTTATCAAATGGTGCTGGGAGAACTGGACAGCAACATGCAGAAGAATGAAACTGAACTACTTTCTTACACCACACACAAAAATAAATTACAAGTGGATGAAAGACCTAAAAGTGAGACAGGAAACCATCAAAATCCTAGCAGAGAAAACAGGCAGCAACCTTCCTGACCTCAGCTGCAGCAACTTCTTACTTGACATGTCTCCAAAAGTGAGGGAAACAAAAGCAAAATGAACTATTGGGATCTCATTATGATAAGACGCTTCTACCCAGCAACGGAAATAATCGACTAAACTTAAAGACAACCAACGGAATGGAAGAAGGCATTTGCAAATGACATATCAGATAAAGAGTTGGTATCCAAAATCTATAAATAACTTACCAAACTCAACACCTGAAAAACAAATAATCCATGAAGAAATGGGCCAAAGACATGAATAGACACTTTTCCAAAGAAGACATCCAGATGGCAAACCGACACATGAAAAAATGTTCAACATTGCTCATCATCAGGGAAATACAAATCAAAACCATTTTGAGATACCACCTCACACCAGTCAAAGTGGTTAAACTCAGGAAACAACAGATGTCCACGGGGATGTGGAGAAAAGGGAATCCTCTTGCACAGTGAGAATGCAAACTAGTGCAGCCACTCTGGAAAACACAATGGAGGTTCCTCAAAAAATTAAAATATAACTACCCTACAATCCAGCAATTGCACTACTAGGAATTTATTCAGAGGATATAGGAGTGCTGATTCATAAGGGCACATGTACCCCAATGTTTATGGCAGCACTGTCAACAATAACCAAACCATGGAAAGAGCCCAAATGTCTATATATACACATATACATGTACACACACACACACACACACACAATGGAAGACGACTCAGTGAATGAAATCTTGCCATTTGCAAGAATGTTGATGGAATTGGAGGGTATTATGCCAAGTGAAATAGAGAGATACAGATATCATATGGTTTCACTCATGTGTGGAATTTGAGAAACTTAACAGAAGACCGTGGGGGAAGGGAAGCAAAAATAAGACACAAACAGTGAGGGAGGCAAATCATAATCGACTCTTAAATATAGAGAACAAACTGAGGGTTGATGGGGCAGAGGGTTGTAGGGGTGGGGAAAATGGGTGATGGGCATTGAGGAGGGCACTTGTGATGAGCACAGGGTGCTGTATGTAAGTGATGAATCATGGGAATCTACTCCTGAAGTCAAGATTGTACTGTATGTTAGCTAACTTGACAATAAATTTAAAAATACAACAACATGAAACTTTCAAAAAGGCTGGGTGGTCAGGGGAGGAAAACTTGTGAAGTCAGCAAACAACAAACACATATGAAAGGAGGGATTGATCCAAAATCAGGAACCAAATTGTCACTGTGGTCTAGCCTGGTGACAGGGTCAGGGTGAGAAATTTCTAACCCTTAGTGTCCCAAATTAAGCCTAGAAACCTTGAAGGTCGCTGAAGTGGTCATAGATTGGTAGCTTATCCTGTGTCATGGGTGAGGGAAACCAAATCTTCTTTGCTAAAAGCATCTTCATTTTAGGCTTTCAGGTTTTCCACTGATTAAGTTCAACCATATATATATAAGCCTACAATCACAGATTACCAAACATGCAAAGGAACTAAATAAATTAAATTAGTAAGAGTTAGAATAGGTAATTTGCAACAGACCTAGACCCTAAAAGATTTTGAACATGAGAATCCTAAAATATAGTTCCATAAGACATGGAACATAAAATGACATTTTATGACACAGGTAAGAAATAGAAGATGGAATGACCAAAATGTGCAAGCTACTATTTAAAATCTCTGGGTATATCCAATGACAGAAGAAGGAAGGAAATATAAAGTTACAGCAGAAATAAATGCAGTAGAGACCAAAACACCAATAATAGAACAGACCATTGAAACCAGGAGCTGGTTCTTTGAAAAGATCAACTAAAGTTAAACCTTTAGCCAGACTAATTAAGAGAGAGAGAGAGAGGGAGAACTCAAATACATAAAATCAGAAATGAGAGGAGAAATTATAACCAACACCAGAGAAACAGGGATTATGAGAGAATATTATAAAAAATTATATTTTAACACATTGAACAACCTAGAGGAAATGGGTAAAGTCCTAGAAACATATAACCAACCAAAACTGAATCAGAAAGAAGTAAAAAACTTGAACAGACCAATTACTCGCAATGAAATTGAAACAATAATCAAAAAAATCATCCAAGACCAGATGACTTCACAGGTGAATTCTACTAAACATTTAAAGAAGAGTTAATATCTATTCTTCTCAAACTGTTCAAAAAAAAAAAATAGAAGTGGAAGAAAAACTTCCAAATTCATTCTCTGAGGCCAGAATTACTTTGATACCAAAACAAGAAAAAGAAACTACAGAAAAAGAGAAACTGCAAGCAATATCTCTGATGAACACAATGCAAAATAAGTCAACAAAGTATGAGTACACCAAATACAACAATACATTGAAATAATTATTCGCTGTGATCATATAGGATATACTCTTGGGATACAAGGTGGTTCAATATTTGCAAATCAATGTGACATATCACATCAGTAAGAGAAATGATAAAAACCATATAATCATTTCAATAGATGCAGAAAAAGTATTTGACAAAGTACAATACTCATTCATACCCAACAGTAGGTTTAGAGAGAACATACTTCACCTTAATAAAGGCCATATATGAAAAACCCACAGCTAACATCATACTCAATGATGGAAAACTGAGAGCTTTCCTCTAAGATGAGAAACAAGATGAGGATGTCCATTCTCACCACTTTTATTCAGTATAGCATTGGAAGTACATGCCACAGCAATCAGACAAGAAAAAAAGGCATCCACATTAGTAAGGAAGGAGTAAAACATTTACTTTCGCAGAAGACATAATACTACATTTAAAAAGCCCTAAAGATTCCACCAAAAAACTACAGAAACTGGTAAGTGGATTCAGTGAGGTCACAGGATACAGTTAATACACAGGAATCTGTTGAATTTCTACACACTAATAATGAAGAAGCATAAAGAGAATTTAAGAAAACAATCCCACTTATAATCATACTGAAAAGAATAAAATACTGAGGAAAAAACTTAACCAAGGAGGTAAAAGACCTGAAAACTATTAAATTGTCGATGAAAGAATTGAAGATGACACAAAGAAATAGAAAGATATTCCATGTTCATGGATTTCAACAACCAATATTGTTAAAATGTCCATATTACCTAAGGCAATCTACAAATTTAATGCAATCTCTATAAAAATACCATCAGTATTGGGGCACCTGGGTGGCTCAGTTGGTTAAGTGTCCAACTCTTGATTTCAGCTCATGTCATGATCTAATCAGTTTGTGAGTTCAAGTCCTCCACACTGACTGTACAAAGCCTGCTTGAGATTTTCTCTCTCTCTCTCCCTCTTTCTCTGATTCTCTCTTGCTCAAACTATCTCTCTCAAAATAAATAAGTAAACTTAAAAAAAATACCATCAGTATTTTTCGATAACAGTAATCCTAAAATTTGTATGAGACCACAAAAGACACTAGCCAACACAGTTTTGAAAAAGGAAAACAACTGGAAGTATCACAATCCCAGATTTCAAGATATCCTATAAAGCTGTGGCAATCAAAACAGTATGGCAGTATGGTAGTGGCCCCAAAATAGACACATAGATCAATGGAACACAACAGAGTTCAGAAATAAATCCATGATGATATGGCCAATTAGTTCATGACAAAAGAGGCAGAATATACAATGGGAAAAGACAGTCTCTTCAACTCAAAATGGACTAATGACCTAAATGTGAGACATGAACCATAAAACTGCTTGAAGAAAACATAGGCAATAATCTCTTTGACATCAGCCATAGAAACATTTTCCTGGATATCTCTCCTTTGGCAAGGGAAACAAAAGGAAAAAATAAACTATTGGGACTATGCCAAAATAAAAGTTTTTGCACACTGAACAAAACAAAACAAAAATTACAGAATTGAAAAAGATACTTGCATAGATGCATTTGAAAAGTAGTTAATATGCAAAATATATGGAAAAAAACAAATAGTCCAATTAAAAAATAGGCAGAGAACATGAGTAGACATTTTCCCAAAGAACACATACAGAATGCCATCAGACATGAAAAGATTCTCAACATCACTTATCATCAGGGAAATCAAACCCACAATAAGATATTACCTTATTCCTGTCAGAATGGCTAAAATAAAAAACACAAGAAACAAAAAGTGTTGGCAAGGATGTGGAGAAAAAGGAATACTTGTGCACTGTTGATGGGAATGCAAGCTAGGTAGCCACTATGGAAAAAAGTATGAAGCTTTATCAAAAAATTAAAAATAGAATTACCATATGATCTAATAATTCTACTACTGGGTATTTACCTAAAGAGTATAAAAACACTAATTCAAAAAGATACGTGTGGAGTTATTTTTATAGAGTGTATTGTAAGTCCTGGGAAAGTGAATGGGGTAATTGCTGAAATGTCTGCAATGTTGTGGTCTCAGGGTTGTCAAATGCAATAGCACTATGAGACTCAGAGCCCCATGATCCCCCAGGAGCCAAAGAACAGACCCACTGTAATCACCTAGCATCTTGAAATCACACATCTTCCCTGCATGCTTTCATGTAAACACCAGATATGTTTTTGGTTTATGTCTTGAGGCTCTTTGTGTTTTCTTCCCATGCTTTGACATTCTTTGATGTTTATACCTGGCAACCATGAAATAAAGACTATGTGTAGATCCTGGCTACCACTGTTTTGCCAGCAGAGGCAGCCCTGCACATCCACTCAGTCTAAGTGTCTGAGAACATTTTCTTCCATGCAGCTACATCTATGCACCATAGTGTTTATTGCAGAATCATTTACAGTAGCCAAGATATAGAAACAACCCAAGTGTCCATCAATGGATGAATGGATAAAGAAGATGTGATATACATATATACATGGAATATTACTCAGCCATAAAAAAGAGTGAACTCTTGCCATTTGCAAGAGTATGGGTGGATCTAGAGTGTATAATGCTAAGTGAAATAAGTTAGACAGAAAAAGACAAATACTATATAATTTCAGTAATATGTTAATTTAAGAAACAAATCAAATGAACAAAGAAAAAAAAGACAAAGAAAAAAAGACTCTTAAATATAGAGAACAAACAGATGGTTGCCAGAGGGGAAAAGGTGAAGGGGATTAAGAGTACACTTATTGTGATGAGCCCTGAGAAGTATATAGAATTTTTATATCATTATATTGTACACCAGAGAATAATATAGCACTGTATGCTAATTATATTTGAATTTAAAAATAAAGAAACAAAATATCTGGACATACATAAAAAGCACAAAATACAATTTTTAGAAAGGAAAACTAGCTGTTAACAAATCAACAGATAGATTAAAGAGCAGATTAGATATTAAAGGAAGAGAGAAATAAGCTAACTGGGTGATAGACGCAAAGAAATGAACTGGAATGCAACACAAGGAAAGAAGAAGGTGTAAAATAAGAAAGAAATGTTAAGAGGAATGGAGAATAGAAAGAGAAGATCTATTATTATGTTACATGAAGCATGATGCATGGGGCAGTAGTAAAATCCTCACTTGGCAAATTGTTAGAAATTCGGACCAAGCCTCACTGCTCACCTCTTGAATCAGAATCTCCAGTAGTTAATAACTCCCCATGTGATCATATGGCACCCAGTGTTTTAAGAAGCACTGGGGGAACAAATGTATAACCAGAATTCCAGAGAAAGAAAAGAAACAAAAAGAATGAAGAAGAGACAATATTTGAAGAGATAATAATTATACCTTTTTCAGAAATGATGGAAGATATGAATCCATCTATATCAAGAAAGATAAATCAAAAGAAATTTACACCTAGAAAAATTGTAATAAAAGTGTAGAACTCAAAGACCCCCCCCCCCAAATTCTGAAATAGCTAGAGGGAAAAAAAAAACTACTGAGGCACCTGGGTGGCTCAGTCGGTTAAGCATCTGACTTTGGCTCGGGTCGTGATCTTGCTGTTTGTGAATTCGAGCCCCACTTCCAGCTCTGTGCTGACAGCTGGGAGCCTGGAGCCTGCTTTGTATTCTGTGTCTCCCTCCCTCCCAGTGCCTTCCTGGTTCATCCTCTGTCTCTCCCTGTCTCTCAAAAATAAATAAATGTTAAAAAAAAAAAAAAAAAAAAGACAAACTGATGACCTCAATAGTGACTTCACCAGCAACAATAGAGGCAGAAGACACTGGACTAAAATCTTTAAAGTGCTGAAAAAATAACTACCATTTAAGAATAAGTACAAAATAAAGGCATTTTCAGACAACTGAAAATAGAATTTATCAACAAGTCTATACTTAGGAACTCCAAAAGGAAGAACTTAAGAAAGAACGATTATTCTAGGAGGAAGGTCTGAGAAGCAAGGAGTGGTGAACAAAGAAGTTGATAAGCTTATCAGCCAAAAAATCACATTATTTGTACAAAAAAAATGTAGTTTTAGGGTGCCTGGGTGGCTCAGTCAGTTAAGCATCTGGCTCTTGATTTCAGGTCAGATCATGTTCTCACTGTTTGTGAGTCGCTTGTCAGGCTCTGTGGTGACACTGCAGAGCCAGCTTGGGATTCTCTCTCTCTCCCTCTCTCTATGTTCCTCCTCTGCTCACATGCTCACTCTGTCTCTCTCTCTCAAAATACATAAATATAAAAAAATTTTTATCTCTGAGAGATTAAATTGTTAATGATGGACTGCACTGTGCTAAGTTTTCATGGTAAAATTTCAAGGATAACCCCCAAAATAATAGAAACAGTTGAAGTTTTCAAAAGAACATATAACCATATGAAAGAGTCCATGACTTCCAGTTTGATTTAAAAATAAAATTGTTTAAATTTATTTTAAATGTATGGATTAGTTTCTAGTATGGAATCAAAATATTACATATAGCATTACCTATATAAGTATAGAATTGTTAATAGCCAGAAATTTTACCTTATTCTAGTATCCAATTTAAGCTAGATTTCAACTTCAGTCTTGCTTCAAAAGTCATAATAATGTAATATATTTCCTGGTGGAAGCTTTTTAACTGATTACTCTGTCACAGTTCTTTCATAAAATTATCGATATACAGTTGACCCTTGACCAACATGGAGGTCTCTGCAGTCAAAACTCCACATATAACTTCTGACTTCCCCCAAACAAAGCTACTAATAGCTTGTTAACTGGAAGCCTCATCAACAACATAGTCAATTAACACATATTTTGTAATATGTGTTATGTACTGTATTTTTACAATAAAGTAAGCTAGAGAAAAATAAAATGGTATTAGGAAAATCATGAGGAACATGGCTGCCTCTGACTCTTGATTTTGTCCCAGGGCATGAACTCACTGTTAGCGGAATTGAGCCCTGTGATGCACTGACAGTACAGAGCCTGCTTGGGATTTTCTCCCTCTCTCTCTGCCCCTTCCCTGCTCTCTCATGCACTCTCTCTCTCAAAATAAATAAATAAACTTAAAGAAAATAAAACCACAAGGAAGAGAAAATACATTTACAGAACTATATTATATTTATTAAAAAATGTGTGCATAAGTGGACACATCATTCAAATTTGTGTTGTTTATTTGTGTTGCTTTTATTTTGATGATCTAATTGTCTCAAATTTGCCCCGTTGGGAGCACCTTCAAGAGGATTTCTTGGTTCTTTTGAAATGTCTCCTTCATTCTGTGAGCATTTTCTGGCACAAGATGTTCAGGCTTATCTTATGTTTTCCTTATTTCAGCTCTGGAATTCACCACTTTACGAAGGAGCCTTGGTTCCTTTCAGTGAGAAATGGTATTTAGATATATTTTTACAACAGTACATCTGACTCCATCTGTTCAATGGTTTCCTATTATACCAATATAAATACCTTATCTATTCATCCTTGGCTTTTATAAAAATTTGTGATCTGAACAGATTAACACTAATCTTTTGTGTAGTTGTTCATTTTAGTATTTTTATGCATTACACAGATATGTGATTAAATGAAAGAACACAATCATGTATCTGTATAGAAATTAGCATAGATGACTCCTAGCTCTAGAATTTATTTCTGTGAAAGAAATGAATCTCATTTATTTCAAACAGGACATATTAGATAAGAAATCGAATTAGTTTCCCAAATCCTGCTTTCATCCCTCAAATCAATTCATCAGAAATGTCACCTGATTGGATATGATAGGAAAGTCAAATGTATGGCAGACTTGTATGACCACTCCTAAAACTGAAACATGAAATGTAATCAGTATGTAAATGCAATTTGAAAACACTGGCCTAACACACTAGGTTTTACACAACCATAATTGCATCTAAGTTAAAAACACTTAAATTCTGAAGTGGTATTTCTTTTTGTTTGCCACATCCTATGGAGAAAATATTTTCAATTTTCTTGAATTTTCTTTATTTTTGAGGCAGTTGGAAAAATAATTTTATGATTTCTATTCTTGGTTTAAAAACTGTTCTCTTTTTCTTTCCTACCTTATGCTTCTCACTTTTTGTCCTTCTTTGCCAGTCTCAATTTTGTTAGTTCATATCCTGTCTGGATATGGTCAGACTCATCAATCGTGGAAAAACATGACTACTAGGAAGTCTACCTTCTTTTTTGAAAGTAAATAGCTTGAGAGCCTTTTAATTTACACTCTTTTCAGAGATGGCATGGAAATTTGAAGCTTTGCTAGTGATTTCTGACATTTAAATCTGTCAGTGTGGAAGATGAAATCTAGGAACTTTGTATTGGTAAAAACACATTAATTTCTTTATAATATATATCTTTTGAAGTTTTTCTTTTGGGAACTCTGACAACAAACTCCAAGAAATATGTTTTTTTGAGAACTATAAATGTGTGCCTAGTCCATGTGAAAAATGACCTCCTTCTGGACAATTGAACATTTAGAGAAAGCCTAGCACGTATATCATCTATAAATGTGACTTTCAAATTCTAATATTTATGAACAAGTCTTTCATAGTTTATGATAAATGATATTATAGAACTAATTAAATATGAGCAGATTTTTAAGTAACTTTCCACTTTTGCCGTTCTTCGGACTCTGACTCAGGAATCAACTTTCTCTAAAAAGGTGTTCAATAAACTACAATGTGTATGCTGTAGTTAATATCCACCATTAGCCTGGTTCTTTTAAATTGTTGCGGGATGTGTTTAAAAGAATGTTCAAAATATAGTCTGTGACACATAAACAGCTTAATTTAAAGGTCAGTGCAAATTTTAAAAACCCAAATACACAATAGAAAGCATAATAAAATAGGAAGTCAGGATTCATTTCCTCTTATATTTCATCCTCATTTATTTTGAAATATAAATCAGCTTCTTAGGTTAATAGGCATTTATAAGTTCATGTATATTTCATGTTAGTAGATATACAAAAATATTATCATGCATTGAGATTCTTTTTAAAATTTTTGCAAAGAAACCTTTTTGTCTTTATCCATTCAGGCTTCTATAGCAGAATCCTATAAGCTGACTCATAAACAACAGAAATGCATTGCTCAGTGTTCTGATTGAAGTCCAAGATCAAGGAATTGACAGAGTTCATATATGGTGAGGGCCCACTTCCTCATTCATAGATGCTACCTTCTCACTGGATCTTCATATGATGGAACGGGTGAGGGAGTTCTCTGGAGTCTCATTTGCATATATGAGGGCTACATATACATGGGTGCTAATCCTCTTCCCCAGGGCTTCACTCTTATGATCAACATCCTCCTAATTACCATCTCACTGAGGATTAGGTTTTAACATGAAGTTGGGGAAATACAGTCTGAAGCACTTTTTATTTAGAAATCAAATTATTTTTTATAAACAATATTTTGTACAGTTACCTATTCACAGAAGACTGAGTAATAACAATTATAGTTCAGTTATGGCTACCATTCATTGAGCATCTACTATATAGTTGGCTTTCATTTATATCTCATTTAATTCTCATAGCAATCCTACAAGGTAAATAATATTGTCTTCTTTATGGATGGAAACTGAGGCTCATTGAGCCTTAAATAACTTTCCTATGACGCCACAGATTGAAAATAAGGGGTAATGGAAAAACCTAAGTCTTGCTAAATAAAACCTCATAGAAAGTTTTACAAAACTTCCTAAAGAAAACTTTTCATTATATGAGATGGTCCCTGAACAAGTTACAATGCAGCTTAACATACACTTATTTCTTCAAATTTATCTCACTGTCCACATATTGAAACATGAAACCTGATACCTAGGCTCATGCGTTTTACTTTTCTATATACTCAGTAAAAGTTGTGTAGAACTATGTACAATCATTTTTCATGGTCATAGTAGGCCCGAACAATTATATATTAATTGAGTGCAAAATTGGTTCCAGAGCAATATCATTTTTGTGTTTTTAAAGGACAATAGCGACTTAATCAACACTGACCTGTGGAGTGTTGTATGTTGCTAGAGACTGGGCAGCTCTGGTTCCCAGATCTCTACAGCAGAATATAAGAAAATGAGACTTTTCTTCCTGAAACAACAACTCCTCCCTGCGGAGTAGCTTTTAAGCCACCTGGCATTTTACAGATACAGTATCATTCAGCTAATTGTTTCCTGAGCTGTGTAAGGGTCTGAATGCAGATCACATTTGTGCAAACCTCAGTGCATGTTTTTGTATTGTATTGTTTTGTTTTGTTTTTGTTTCTTACCTGAAAAGTGAACTTGATGACAATTGCTACAAATATCTCAATTTCCTTTTCCAAGGCATCCTGCCAAGGTAAATAATTAAGAATCTGATGTGCTGTTCCTTTGGTCACTATCACAAGAACTTGAAGATAAGTAAAATTTGTACTGTGCAGATTCAAAGCAGCAGCTGGATACTACATTCTCTAATATATTGTCTATCTATGAAATGCTATAAAAATTACAAATCCAATAAAATGCCAATCTAACTACTTTTTAAGTGGAAACATCCCGTTACACCAAATGTATAGAGACCCCAAATAATACATTCTTTTTTTAATGTTTTATTCATTTTTGAGAGATAGAGACAGCACGAGCAGGGGAGGGTCAGAGAGAGAGGGAGACACAGAAACTGAAGACAGGCTCCAGGCTCTGAGCTAGCTGTCAGCACAGAGCCTGACGCGAGGCTCGAACCCACGAACCGTGAGATCATGACCTGAGCCGAAGACAGATGCTCAACCAACTGAGCCACCCAGGTGCCCCCAAATAATACATTCTTTACTCCTCATTGGAATACCCCTCTCATGTTTTTCACAAAACTTTCTCATTTCCCCCTGAATACGTGTGCTTGTTGAACAAAGTTAAATTCTTCAGCATCCCGAGACTTATGCTTCAAAGGGAGATAATAATAAGATGCAAATTATTAAAACAACACCTCTTTTATCTTCATAGATTGGAACCGAAAGGTCTCCTTAACTCAAGTATCCATCATAGGGTCTTTTCCTTTCTTAAAGACCATAAGTGTCGAGGATGAAGCTTGCTCTTCAGACATGTCAGTGCCCAGGAAATTGCTCTCTCCCTCTCAGTTTGTATTTCTGTACTCTTGCATGAGGTGCTACCAAAGGCTGGCAGGAAGCAAGTCTGGATCGGAACTAATGCTTTCCATTTCAAGTGGTGACCAGGATCCTAGAGGTAGAAGCGGTCCGCAAGAGCCCGTTTCATCTTGTAACAAGCCTCTGCCGTTCATCCTTCTGGAATCTGGGTTGCCTTCGGAAACTCTGCTTGTTACCTAGAGATGTGAGAAGTCTTGATTGACCTGTCCTGCTTCTACAGCTAATAGAACTGTCAGCTCTCCTGTCACTCAGCCATCACCAGACCTCAAAGAAAATAAAAGCGTTGAAGGTAATACGGGAAGTGGAACATCCCAAGGGCACAACCTTCTCAAAAATGAGGCTGTGTGTTGAACTAAATACTTTACCTCAAATGTCTGAATTCATGGCAAAAGGGGAGTGAATGTGATATAGCCTTGTAATTTTTTATCAGTATAAATTTCTTTTCCATTTCAGCATGTTCATATCACATGAATGTCCCAAGGGTAGCAATGTAAAGTTGAACCTGACAAGGTCAGAAAAGGTCACTCAGAGAAGACAATGATTTGTGTGTGTTTGTGTGTTGGAGGATGTATTTGAATAACAACCGTTAGTTGTAAGGAATACTTTGCTTGTCTAAAGGGAAATTTAACCCAGATTTCAATCAATAACTATTAAATTTTATTCAATTTATTGAATTAGTCAACATTTATTGAGCTCCTTGTCTTGATAGACGTTGTTCTCTCTGCTGGGGTCAGACACAGAAGATGCTCTGACAGAGGCTGTTAATGCTCATAGAATTCCCATGTTCTCCTTTACATTTCCCAGACCCTTTGCTATTATTTCTAGACCATATGAGTAAGTTCTGACCAATAAGATCTGAGCAAAGGTGAACTACTTCCAGACCTGACCCCTGAAAATATACCACATGACTCTCCAGATCTCTTTTGTCATGTGACTTTAGAGACCACAGGTTCCAGATGGCATCACTGCAAGGTAGAAACAACCTGGATTACTGGGTTTCTGCCTAGAAAAGGAAGCACTGGAGAGCTACCCTACCAAGTTAGATTTTGAATAAATGAAAATAAACTTTTGCTTTATTTTATTTTATTTTATTATTTTTTTTTAAATTTACATCCAAGTTAGCATATTGTGCAACAATGATTTCAAGAGTAGATTCCTTAATGCCCCTTACCCATTTAGCCCATCTCCTGTACCACAACCCCTCCAACAACCTTCTGTTTTTCTCCATATTTAAGAGTCTCTTACGTTTTTGTCCCCCTCCCTGTTTTTGCTTCCCTTCACTTATGTTCATCTGTTTTGTATCTTAAAGTCCTCATCTGAGTGAAGTCAGATGATATTTGTCTTTCTCTGACTAATTTTCCTTAGCATGATACCCTCTAGTTCCATCCACGTAGTTGCAAATGGCAACATTTTGTTCTTTTTTATTGCTGACTAATAGTACTATATATATGTGTGTGTATACACACACACACACACACACACACACACACACACACACACACATATATATATATATATATATATATATATATATATATATACCACAACTTCTTTAATCTGTTCATCTGTCAATGGACATTTGGGCTCTTTCCATACTGGCTATTGTTGATAGTGCTGCTATAAACATTGGGGTTCATGTGTCCCTTTGAAACAGCACACCTGTATCCCTTGGATAAATACCTAGTAGTGCAGTTGCTGGGTCATAGGGTAGTTCTATATATTTAATTTTTTAAGGAATCTCCATACTATTATCCAGAGTGACTGTACCAGTTTGCATTCCTACCAGCTCTGTAAAAGAGATCCCCTTTCTCCACATCCTTGCCAGCATCTGTTATTGCCTGACTTGTTGATTTTAGCCATTCTGATGGGTGTGAGGTGGTATCTCATTGTGGTTTTGATTTGTATTTCCCTGATGATGAGTGATATTGAGCATTTTTTCATGTGTTGGTTGGCCATCTGGATGTCTCCTTTGGAGAAGTGTCTGTTCATGTCTTTTGCCCATTTCTTCACTGGATTATTTGTTTTTTGGGTGTTGATAAATTCTTTATAGATTTTTGATACCAACCCTTTATCCTGATATGTCATTTGTGAATATCTTTTCCCATTCTGTTGGTTGCCTTCTAGTTTTGCTGATTGTTTCCTCTGCTGTACAGAAGCTTTCTATTTTAATGAGGTCCCAGTAGTTCATTTTTTGCTTTTGTTTCTCTTGCCACTGGAGATGTGCTGAGTAAGAAGTTGCTGTAGCCAAAGTCAAAGAGGTTCTTGTCTGCTTTCTCCTTGAGGATTTTAATGGCTTCCTGTCTTACATTTATGTCTTTCATCTATTTTGAGTTTATTTTTCTTTATGGTGTAAGGATGTGATCCAGGTTCATTTTTCTGCATCTTGCTGTCTAGTTTTCCCAACACCACTTGCTGAAGAGACTGCTGTTTTGATTCTGGAGTTTTTTGGTGAGGGGATTTTTAATTTGCTCAATAAATGTGCAGATAATTTCTTGGATACTTCTTGAACAACTTGAATCCTCTCAGCTATAATCAGAAGCAGATTTTTTTTTTTAAGTGGATCTATGAGTGCCTGGATGACATAGTCAGTTAAGCGTCTGACTTCAGCTCAGGTTGTGATCTCCCTGTTTGTGAGTTCAAGCCCCGTGTCAGGCTCTGTGCTGAAAGCTTGGAGCTTGGAACCTACTTCAGATTCTGTATTTCCCTCTCTCTCTGCTCCTCCTTTGTTCACACCCTGTATCTCTCTATCTTTCTCTCTTTCTCTTTCAAAAATATGGATTAAAAAATTAAAAAATTTAAAAAGTGGATTTTATTAAAATTATGAGTGAAGTAATAAAATTATAGAGAAGTAATATTTTACTACCTAAAAATTAAATCTACATCTGTTATTTATTAAACTATCTCAACCCACCTCTGAATGTGGATGGGGATCACTTTCTATGGCCCTGAATTCTCTCCTGCCAAATGCTTTTTTTTTTTTTTTAGTTTATTTATTTATTTTGAGAGTGAGAGAGAGCACATGTGCATGATCAGGGGAGAAGCAGAGAAAGAGGGTGAGAGAGAATCCAATGCAGGCTCCATACTGTCAGCACATGGGACTTGATCTCATGAATTGAGATGATGACCTGAAGCTGAAGTTAAGAATCTGAAACTTAACTGAGCCACCCAGGTGCCCCTCTGCCCAATTCTTATGAAACCTACATTCATAATGTGGCTTTTCTAACTGAGTGAGATTTTGTTTCTTTGACTATCAACTCAGAATCAATTTTCAACCCCTTTTAATAATTGTTCAGGCTGCACTTATTTCTTTGTTCAGATTTTTTAAAATGCATTTGTCAAGTTGTATGTGTTTTGTAAAATGCCTCAAACCCTCTTTTAAAAATAATAAAGCATAAAGAAACATAAATTTTCAAACCACGCAGTCTGTTTCAGGCATTGTGTTAGGTACTACAGATAGAAATCAAAACTTAATCAGTACATTAAAAGAAAAAACAATGAAGCCTAATGAAAATTGGTAAAAACGTTTACCCCCCCAATACATGTCAATTTGAATGATAATATAACTCTTTCATAGGTCTAGATATAGGAAAGGAGTAAAGGCACTTAACGCAACTTTTTATTAATAGGTTCCATGAGGCACTATTGCAGAAGACGATTTAAGTTTCAAGAATTAAATAAATACTTCCTGTAGTCAAGTAATGACAGTACAAAATCAATGGTTGGTACAATTGCTGGTGCCTTAGCACAGATCAGGAGAGTGGCTCCAAAGTGTAGTAGTCATTGTTATATTTTTCATTGCCACACACTTTCAGTAAAAACAAACAAACAAAAACCTCCATGATACCTCACTGTAATTTTGATTTGCATTACCCTAATAATGAATGCTGTTGAGCATCTTTTCATGTGTCTGTTGGCCATCTGGATACCTTTTTTGGAAAAATGTCTGTTCCAGTGTTCTGCCCATTCTCTAATAGAATTGTTTTGTTTGTTTTTTTGTTTGTTCTCTTTCTTTCTTTCTTTCTTTCTTTCTTTCTTTCTTTCTTTCTTTCTTTCTTTCTTTCTTTCTTTTTCTTCTTCTTCTTCTTCTTCTTCTTCTTCTTCTTCTATTTTTAGTATTGAGTTGTAGAAGTTCTTTATCTATTTTGGATATTAACCCATTTTTTGGACATATCATTTGCAAATATCCCATTCAGTAGGTTGTCTTTTAAAAATTATTATTAATGGTTTCATTTTTGTGAAGAAGGTTATTTGTTTCATGTAGTCCCAATAGTTTATTATTTTTTTTTGTTTCCCTTGCCAAAGGAGATATATCTAGAAAAATGTTGCTATGGTTGATGTCAAGGAAATTACTGCTTGGGTTCTTTTCTAGGATTTCTATGATTTCAGGTCTCATGTTTAGGTCCTTAATCCATTTTGAGTCTGTTTTTTTGAATGGTGTTAGAAAGTGGTCCAGTTTCATTCTTTTACATGTAGCTGTCCCATTTCCCCAACACCATTTTTAAAGAGTCTATCTTTTCCCCATTGTATATTTTTGCCTTCTTTGTCATAGGTCAATTGACTGTGTAATCATGGACTTATTTCTGGGATCTCTAGCCTACTCTATTGATCTAAGTGTCTATTTTTGTGCAAATACCCTACTGTTTTGATTACAACAGCTTTGTAGTGTATCTTGAAATCTGCAATTGTAACATATCCTGTTTTGTTCTTTTCAGGATTGCTTTGGCTATTCATAGTCTTCTGTGGTTCCATAGAAATTTTAGGATTATTTTTTCTAGTCATGTGAATAATGCTGTTAGTATTTTGATATGGATTGCATTGATTCTGTAGGTTACTTTATATGGACATTTTAACAATATCAGTTCTTCTAATACATGAGCATGGAATATCTTTTCATTTGTTTCTGTCGTCTTCAAATTCTTTCATCAGTGGTTTATCGATTTTGTAGTATGGGTCTTTCACCTTTTTGGTTCAGTTTATTACTAGATATTTGATTCTTTTTGATACAATTGTAAATGGTGCAGTTTTTTAAATTTCTCTTTCTGCTACTTTATTATTAATGTATAGAAATACTACTGATTTCTGGGTATTAATTTATATCTTACCATCTTACTGAATTCATCATTACTTCTAGTAGTTTTCAGTGAACTCTAGGATTTTCTGTGTATAGTATCATATTATCTGCATATAGTGGTAGTTTAACTTCTTTACCAATATGGATGCCTCTTATTTCCTTTTCTTGTCCAATTACTGTGGCTAGGACTTTCAGTACTGTGTATTATGCTAAATGAAATAAGTCAGGCTGAGAAAGAAAAATACTGTATGATTCTACTCCTAAGTGGAATCTAAAAATAAATAAATAAATAAACAATAAACAAAAATGAATAAATAAATGAAAAGCAGAATTGCACCTATAAAAACAGAGAACAAACTGATGGTTCCCACAAGGGAGAGGGTTGGAGATTGGGTAAAATAGGTGAAGGGGAGAGGAAGATACAGACTTACTATGAAATGAATAATTGATGGGAATAAAAAGCACCATATAAGGAATACAGTCAATGATATTGTAATAGTAACGTAATGGACAGATGGTATCTAAACTGTGGTGAACATACCATGATGTATAAATTTGTCAAATCACTAAGTTGTATAGCTGAAACTAATGTAACATTATGTGTCAACTATACTCAGATAAAAAAATTAAACAAACAAATCCATAAATGCAGACAAACAAAAGCTAGTTTTACTTAGTAATGTCCTCAATGGAGCAGTAAAAATTATTAAAGTTATTAAGTCTTGGCTATTGGGCACATTATTTTTAATAATCGAGGTGGATAAATGGTAATTGTGCACAAAATATTTCTACTGCATGTGAAGTACGATGGTTATCTTGAGGAAAAGTATTTGAGTTGTAGGTAAACAAGCCAAGTTTTTCTTGGGAATACCAGGAAAAGTTTCCTTTTCATTTGAAAGAATGACTAACAAACTATTTTTATTGAGACATGAATAGCTGACATCTTTTAAAAAATATATGATTTGGTCTTGTTACTACAAGGAAAACAACTGACAGCATTTGTTTTTAATGATAAAATTTTAGTATTCAAGAGAAAATTGAATTTTGTATCAGCTACTAAGAGCTTGGTTGCTTTCCAGGATGTAAAAACCTTTCTGGTCAAATCGGCAGCAATATTAATGGACGTATTTTTTTATATTGTATAATGGAATGTGTCAACATTTGGAAGATCTCCATAATGCACTGAATCAGCATGCTCCAAATGTCATAAGATCATGCATGGGTAAAAGATCCATTGAAAGAGCAAGCTAGACAAGTAGAATTTAATGTAACACAATATAAGTTCATTGCCATGGCTTCTGATTCCATATTGCAATTAACCTTTCAGACATGACCATTTGTTGAATGTTGGTGTAGTATTAAAGAAGGATATCAATTATCTGAAGATTAAAATACCCTTTCCTTTCTGGATTATAGACCATGAGATGCTAGATTTTCTTTATATCACAGTAAATTGAATGCTAAAGCAGATATGGGAATCCATCTGTCCTTCAGGAAGACAGACTCAAAAGAGATTTTTTTAATGTAAAAAAAGTCTTTTTTGCTATATGTTTTTTATTTTGGAAAATTTACTTACTTTTCCTAAAGATACATTATTTATAGTGAAATGAATACATATATTATTATTATTTTAGAGTGAGTTAAACATATAAAATTTTTCTGTTTTAGTTTCTAAATGAGTTAATATCAAACAAAAGGAATTTGTATACTCAGTAATTTTTGAGAATGAAAGGAGTCCTGGAACAAAAAAAGTTTGGGAACCACGGTCTAGGAAAAAGAAAAAACCCTGAGGTCACATTTAAGTCCTTTCATTTATGCATCTCCTATTTGCTAATATGGAAATGAAAACCAGCACTCAGATTTCTATGATGTGGGAAAATAGGGGTACAAAACTTTCATATTGTTGTAACTGAAAAATATGTCTTTTCTGGTTATTTCTAGGTACAAATATTTATGGGGGATGGAAATCCTGAAATGTTGTACTTGTTTTATTTTACCAAAAATACTTTATGTTTATGTATCAAATAAGAATTCTCTATAAAGTTTAATGATATTAATATTAAAATAACTTTGACATACAGATAAAAGCCAAGACTCTTAAGTGATATCAGCATAAACAGAAATCCAATAGCAAAGAATACACTTAATGTAATTTCCCAAGGGCTTTTTTTCCATAGAATTATGACACCTGACAAATGGCTGCAGGGAAAATATGCCAAATGAGTTCCCCTGTTGTTTACAGCTTGTCACAGACTCGGTGCAATATGAAAAGAAGATGAATGCATCCTTCCCACTCCAGATTGTCTCTGCTCATAAAGGGAAGCTGTTCTCTTCCCATCTCAATGATTGGTTAGATCTCTACAACAGATCAATGATGTTCTGGTTACTTGAGGAGTTTATGGAAACAGAACAAGGAAGATGGAGTCCACTCATGGATTTTGCTGCAAGGTGACCCCACACGAGCCAAAGCTGAAGAAGCACTGTTTATGTTTTTTTATAGGTGCCATGTTTCTTGTATCCAGATTGCCCTTTTGGTTTTTCTAAGTTAATTAATGCCACCCTTAAATATTACTTGTTGGTTCAAGAGTGAGGCACAGACCAGCATCTCCAGAGTCCCCTGAAGCATTTAGAAATGTACACTCTTGGGCTCCACCTTAGACTTCCTGAATCAGAATCTGCATTTTAACAAGATTCTCAGGGGATGTATATGTTTATTCATGTTGGAAAAGCACTGTTATGCATCAGAGGATTTCAACCATAGCTGCACTTTGCAATCACCCTGGACTTTCAAACAATCCTGATGCCTGGGCTACACTGCAGAGCAGTGAAATCATAATCTCTGAAGAGAGGACACTGCTTAAGAAGAATAAGCATTCTTGGGGCACCTGGGTGGCTCAGTCAGCTGAGTGTCTGACTTCAGCTCAGGTCCTGATCTCGAGGTTGTAGGTTCGAGCCCTGTGTCAGGTTCTGTGCTGATATCTAGCTCAGAGACTGGAGCCTGTCTTCAGATACTGTGTCTCCCTCTCTCTGACCCTCCCCTGCTCACACCATCTCTCTCTCTCTCAAAATAAATAAAACATTTAAAAATTTTTCAAAGAAGAATAAGCATTCTTTTAGCTCTGTTGGTGTCACCCTTTTCTACTGCATCTATATTCATAGATAAATCTCAGGATTTATTATGGAAGTTGGTGGAGAAAAATACTCCGTAAATAATTTTTTTTAAAACACCTTTATTGAGGTATAATTGATGCATGTTTAATGAATACAATTTGGAGATTGGACATATTACATACACTCATGAAACCATTAAACAATCAAGGTAATAGACATCTCCATCACCTCCAAAAACTCCCTTGTGTCCCTTTTTTTAATGGTAGGAGCAGTTTTTTGCATGTGTCTGAGTGATAAAACACAATATAATATTGTTAACTATTGTCATTGCTTTACAGGAGATCTCTAGAACTTATTGATCTTGCATAACTGAAACTTTATGCCATTAAACAACACTCCTCAGATCCCCCAGCTTCCAACCTCTGGCAACCAATCTATTCTCTTATTTTGGCTATTTTTATCTCATATAAGTGGAATCATGCAGTATTTGTCTTTCCATGAGTGGCTTATTTCACTTTGCATAATGTTGTCAACAATTCAGAAATAGCAACATTTAAACCACTGAATCAATAAACAGTACTTAGTAAGAGTTTATTGTGAATATAAGAACAGTTCTTGATCTGGAAACCTTTAAATTTAAAGACTTATGTGAAGCTCAGGGGCATGACATTACATGACAGTTTATAAAGTGAAAATGAGAAAATTATTTAACCTTTACAATGATTTGTTATTGCAGCAAAGGCTTCCAGAAGGCAGGAAATGGGTTACAAGTGATTATCTTATACAATTTTTAAGAAGATGACTTGTTTCTCTTATTAGAGGCATTTATAAGAATCAACCCATGTTAAGTTTCAGCTTGTTTTGTAGAATAAGCTAAATTAAGTTTCATTTATATGGCTTAAACGTTTGTGTCTGCTCAGGGAATTTTCAAGTCCCCTTTCCATTTTGTATTTAATTTTAACAATGTCCTCTGGGTTCAACCGTGTTGTCACATATGGTAGGATTTCCTTCTTCTTAAAGGCTTAATAACATCTCATTGTATGTAAACACATTTTTCTTAATTCATGCATCTATTCATGGATATTTGAGTTGTTTCCTTATCTTGGGTATTGTGAATAATGCTGAAATAAACATGGGAGTGCAGATATCTCTTTAAAATCCTGATTCCAAATTTATTGGGTATATACCTAAAAGTTTATTGCTGGGTCATATAGTAGTCTTATTATTACATTTTAGAGGAACCTCCATACTATTTTCTGTAGAAGCTGTGCCATTTTACATTCCCACCAAGGAATTAGAACCAGCAAGTGTTCTAACTTCTCCATATCATTACCAATAATTATTACCTCCTGTCTCTTTGACAATAATTACCCTAACAGGTGTGAGGGATAGTTCATTGTGGTTTTGATTTACACACTTTAGTTCTAAGACTTTTGTTGTGTGTGTTGGAAACTTTCAGGTTTCTGCATATAAGATCATATTATCTACAAAGATAATTTTACTTCTTCCTTTCCATTTTGGATAACTTTTACCTATTTTTCTTACCTAATTGCTCTGGCCAGGATTTCCAACACTATAATTGGAAAGAGAGGGCATCCTTATATTGTTCCTGATCTTAGATGAATAGCTTTCAGAATTTTACCATTAAATACAATGTTAGCTGTTAGCTTGGTCATACATTGTCTTTATTTTGTTGAAGTACATTCCTTCTATACCTAATTTGTTGAGTTTTTATCATGAAATGAAATTGAATTTAGGTGGCTGCTCTTTCTGTATCTTTTGAGATAAGAATATAATTTTTATCCATCATTTTGTTAATGTAGAATATCACACTAATTGCTCTGCATATGTTGAACTATCCTTGCACTCCATGCACAAATCTCACTTGATTGTGGTGTATGATCCTTTTAATATGTTGCTGATTTGGTTTACTAGCATTTTATTGGGGATTTTTGCATATCTGTTCATCAGGGATACTGCACTGTAATTTTCCTTTTTTGCGACATCCTGCTATGGCTTTGGTATCTGGATTATGCTGGCCTTGTAAAGTGAGTTTAGAATATTCCCTATTCTTTAATATTTTGGAAGGGTTTAAAAACAGTTGGAGTAAATTATTCTTTAATTGTTTGGTAGATTTACCTGTGTAGTTATGTGGTCTTGGGCTTTTCTTGTTGGAAATATTGTTTTATTGATTCCATCCCTCTACTAGTAATTGGCCTGTTCAGATTTTCTATTTCTTCATGATTCTATCTTGGTAAGTCATAAGTTTCTGGGGATTTATCCACTTCTTCTAGAGTATCCATTTTGTTGGCATATAATTATTCTTACTAGTTTTTTTGATCCTTGTCTCTGGCATTGGTAATAATGACTCCTTATTCCTTTCTGATTTTATTTGAGTCTTTTTTTTTTCTTAGTTTAGCTAAGGGTTTGTTAATCTTGTTCACCTTATGAAGATATCAGCTCTTAATTTTATTGATTTTTTCTATTATTTTTCTAGTCCCTCTTTTATTTCTACTCTAATGTTTATCATTTACTTACTTCTGCTAACTTTGAGATTAGTTTGTTTTCCTTTTCCTAGTTCCTTAAGGTATAAAGTTAGGCTGTTTGAAATTTTTCTCCTTTTTAGGTATAGGCGTTTATTGCTATAACCTTTCCTTTTGGTACTGTTTTTGCTGTATCCCATAAGTTTTGATATGTTGGGCTTTCATTTTTATTTGTCTCAAGATACTTTGTGATTTCTCCTTTGATTTGTACCCACCCTCATTTTTCAAGATAGTGATGTGTTATTTCTACATATTTCTGAATTTGCCAATGATCCTCCTGACTTTAGCTTCATACTATCATTGTCAGAAAGGAAAATACAAAATTTCATAGTTAACAGCTTGGGCTTTGGAGTAAGAAAGATTTAGTTGTGTTGGTCAGAAGTCTTTGGTTGCAAGTAACAGATACCAATACAAGTTAGCAGATATCTGTATCTAGATATTCAAATAATGTTATCAGTGACCTCTTCCTTTCAGCTTTTCTTTCCTCTACTTTGGCCTCATTTGCAGGCACACTCTCTCTGCTTTGCAGCTCAAGGTATGTATTGTATACACAGTGAGCCCAGAGAAGAGAGATGCTTCCATGTTTAGAGGACTCTGACTGGACTAACCTGAGCTGTATGCCTGTGGTAGTTAGAATTTTAAGGTGGTTCTGAAAATTTCTAGTCCTTGGTGTATAAAATACCCTTTTGCAGTTATTCTGTAAAGCATTTGTTTAGATCTTGCTGTGAAGGTCTTTTATAGATATAACTCAAGTCCCTAAATCAGTTGATGTTAAGATAAGGGAGACAGTCTGGGTGGGCTTGATCTATTCACACACACCTTTAACTCTAGATCTTGAGTTCAGAGATGGTTGTGTCAGAGATCTGAAGTATAAGAGGTATTCAACACACTGTTGTCAACTTGAAGATGAAGCAGGTCATGTAGCAAGGAATGTTCTTAGCCCAACAGGCCCAAAGCTAACAGCCAGCAAGGAACAGGGACCTTGGACCTACAATGGCAAGGAATTGAATTGCCAACAACAAGAATAATTCTAGAAGTGGATTTCCCTCCCGGACCCTCAAAAGGAAAACTCAGCCTGGCCAACACCTTGATTTTAGCCTTTTGAACTCTGAGCAGAGAGTTACTTAACCTTGCTGTGTTTCGGTTTCCTTATCTGTAAAATGTGGATGTTGAAGAGTATCTACCTTTTATAGTGATTGGGTTGCTTAAATGAGATAATGTATGTCAAGTCCTCAGTGTCTGGAGTGTCTGGCATATAGTCTGAGCTCAATAAATGTTACCTCTTATTATTGTTAGTGAAACCAGTTCAGGTACACTTGGCAACATTATTTACAATAAGAGTGGGAGAGAAGGGGGAATTGCCAGCTCCTCTCTAGGTCTGTTCTACAGCCTAGAAGGATGGTAACACCAGGGCGTCCTGCCATTAGGTTAGGGTTTATCTCTTTTTATCTAGTATTTTGGCTGGGGTTTGGTGGTAAAGAATGGCGATTGTATTCAACATTGGGCTCACAAAAACCCAAAATAAAAAGAGTAACATGATTAAAAAGTCCAGAAAATAATGGCATTCAAGGAGTTATGGTTTCTTATAAAGAAATATTTTCTTTTGGGATTCAGTGTTCCCACAAGTCCGATAATCACTTTTGGAGAGCAAAATGTAATAGAGTTTTTGGGCTGAAGAAAGAGAATGCTGTGTGGACATTCCTTACAGGAGAGTACGATTTTAATTCAAAACATCAGCATAACATTTGTTTTCTATGAAAGACTGCTGCAAAGAAACCTGGTAAAAAAAAAAAGGACCCTAGTTGCCACTAATTGACACCTTCGGTCTCGGTAGGAACCCACAGATGTTAACTGCTCACTGATGCACTAACGCTTCCTAAGTTTCTCAGAAAGGTTCAGAGTCATTGTGAAATATTTTCTGGAAATCCATGGATTAATGAAGTTGTTACTTAGGGAGGTGCTGTGAGGCCTGAGCTAACGTTGAATACAAAGTCTTCCTGGGAAGAGAAAACTTGGTGGGTATAAGTTGGAAGGGTAAATGTTTGGTTGAAAAATATAGATAATGTTCATGCAGATCCAGTGGAAGAAAGGCTTCAGATTTTGTTGAATCTGAAGCTTATAAAATTAGGGGAGGTCCTTTTTAGGGGACAGATTCTAATTAATTACAGTTAAATAACTGCACTTTTGCAAATTTCACAAACCCATAAGACCATGTGAGATCATATGCAAGGACCACCCAGGGCTCTGGAAATATTGTACACATATGTAGCAAGGCTTCATGGGATTTAGGGTAAATCCACCTCAGCCTGGCAGTGAGATTATTTGGACAGTATGATCTGGAATCAGGATCCTGCAGCCCATTTCCACTCATACCTTTGACTCACTGAGTGATCTCAGGCAATTCACTTGCTCACTTGCAATCTTATTGTCTTGGTTTGTCCTGGAAAATATTGATTTTCTTTTCTGTCAGCATGGCTGCAGGAATAACTATTTTTAAGATATATAATATCTTTCCTTGTGAAGAAAGTTGTACCAATATACCATACATTTTTCATCTTAAATTCATCTTTTGAGTGACGTCAGACTCAGTGGAGCAAAGGCTCAAATTTTAAGCCATCTTTTCATGTCTTTACAAATCCATCAATATAACAATGAAGGTGAGAAAAGCCTTTGTTTTGATAAACCTGTAAATTCTCAGCAAAACCTATTTAATAAAAATTGAACATTGTTATAGAAACTAAAGTGTTATCAGATAACAGTTTAGTGAGAACAAAAAGTATAAAACAAAGTTTTAAAGCAGGTATTTCTAGGGTTACTCAACACAAATTTAATGAAATGTACTTGTAAAAGGGTCTTGGTTAAAGTAAAGCTGAAATATTGTGAACAAATAGAGCTTATTAGACCGAATAAGAGATTATTTAGACCAAGCTTATTTAGACTGAATAAGAGACCTACAGAATTTTTATGCTTTGTTCACAAAAGGCAAGTATCCCAAATACAACTTTTAATGGTTGAGGAAATATGTTTTTTTATAGTTTCACCTCAAAATTGCTCATTAGATTAGTTCTGAACCTGATTGATATGTATTCTCATTCAATTCTTATTAATTCCCTAGTGTGAAGTGAGACAAAGATTCTGAAAACTTGGCACTTGTAACAACCAGATGAATACCTCTCACACTGTTTTAGACGGAACCATTTACTTCTTTCTCTAGGTCCCCATGACATAATCCAATATATTTGTCTTTGTGCAATGCAAAACCAAATGGCCATAGTTGTGGGGCTTGGGTGTAAGCCCCAGAAGCACATCCTGAGACAAGACTGGAGTGCCAGCAGGGAGAGGCAAGGCAGGACAGGGTGTGTCGGCAGTCAGGTTCCCACATTTGGGATACTGTGTACTGCACACCTTAGAGCTGTCCCACTTGGAGACACAAAGCTGCTTGATGATCTAACCTCTTTGTGTCATTGACTGAGAGTTGGTCTGGAGGCATTATCTCCCAGCACCTTCCTCCTACCAGTGCATAACCTAAGCTCTCCCTCAGGCAGGTGGGGACGCACAGGTGCTTGCTGTGGGAAGGCGTGGGCAGGTGTGGGAACCTTGATCTATAACGGGGTAAAGGAGGTCATGTTATGAAATCACGGTTTCAGTGCTGGAAGGAAATTTTGAATTCACCCTACAGGATCCAGTTTGTTTAATTCTTTAAAAATGAGGGTGGTAGACTAAATTTTAGTCATTTTTGTCTCTCACTTTTAAATTATTTCATTGGCTATAGATCTTTCGTGTATGTGTAGCACTACAAAATCATGTTCTGATTTCGATGGGTAAAAGGATATTTGCTAGAAGCATGATTGATACAAGTACCAAGAGGCCTACAAATACTTTGGAAATGAACAAATTCAAATATTTTCATTCTATGCTAGCATTAGCAGGGGGGTTTTCTGTGTGTGCTAACATGTATGATGTGACAGAAATGTGTCTGAATCAAAATAACTGCTCTTTTGAGGTGGAGAAGGAAATCTATACTGAATAAGATCAAGTAGGTAACTTAGTATTTCACTTGGACCTGCTTTTAAAAGTAGGCACAACTCAGGCAATTATTGAAGTTAAACAAAGTGAACAGTTAGATATTTGAAAATAGCAAGGTAATGATTTTCTGTATCTATGCGGTCTTTCTTCTTGAAAAGAGCCGGGGAATGAGAGAACAGTGCGCTTTCCCTCTGTGGCCACAGTGAACTTTAAACTTGCCCGGTTCGTGGTTTGTTGTGTCTGCTATTGATTGATGGGGGCAGGAAGATTTATGGGTGCCTCGGCTGTGAGCAGCACCGGCCAGAGATGCAGGCAAAAATCCCTCGGTGACTCACTGTGGGAGCTGCCCTTCCGGAGCCAGGAATATCCGTCAATAAATAGCAAGGCTGGGGGTCAGAGACGCCTCCGAGGAGCCACATCAGCTTCTGCCCGTCCCATGAAGGGTGGCGACCCGGCTGCCAGGGGCCCTCTGAGGGTTGAAGATCTGTCCCTACTCTGTAAATAGCCCTTGTGTCTCTGCACCAGACACTTGTGTCCGTCCTTTGCCTTGTGCACTGAGGGAACAGGATTATTCTAAGCCCATCAGCCTGAAGGTGGGGGCCAACTTTGGGGAAGTTTCCTATGATCTGAACTTTGAATGATCCTAATGCTACTGCACTGATGTGACTACGTTTGCTGATAAATTTTAAATGCCTTTAAGGACTAGAGGTGAAAAGCCCTTTTCCACTGAGCAATTACCCAAATATGGTAGGGAACCTTATATACTTAACCAATTTATGAATCGTCTAGTAAATTTGTTACAATGCAGGTTTATGGGTCCTTAGCAGTTCCCACGTGGAGCCCAGAAGTCTGCATTTCCTAGGTAGATTTTTGTGGCAGGTGGTCTAGGACTGCACCTTGAGAAATACCTTTGTCACATGGATCTGGTTCATTTTAACCAAGGAAAGAAGGAGGAGGGGAAGCAGGATGCCTTTGAGTAGAAACCACAGCTAGAAGTAAACCAATTCTTGGATTTCTTTTGGCCAATGTAGGGGGAAACACACCATCTCCCAATTCGTGTTGCAATGTCTCTAGGTGAACCATATAGTGCATATATCCTGGCAAGAAAAAGCTGGGAGACTTTTCTTAAGCTGATGTACAAATCTAACCCAGGCAAGTAAAGAAGACCCCAAATTTGCTGCTGTCATAATGTCTAACGCTGTCTTATCACAAACGAGGCTTTGAGATCTAGAAAACAGCAGCATCCTAATGCCGGGGAGGATTCTAAATTCAAAGCCACCGTGAGGCTTGCTAGAGAGAGGATGAGGCCCTGAAGGCAGAGGCTGTATGTATTCAACTCAGAGGGTCTAAACAGTCCACATTCCATTCTGCACTGTCCTCTTTGCCCTGCTGCTGTCCTGGTTCCAGAATGGTTCGGTTCTCCTCTTGCAAGGGAACAGCCCTTTTCAGCACAGATGACGAGTTGGGGCTCCCAGCGTGGATGCGTCAGTGTTACAGTTTCTACGTTTGTCACCCCTCCCCCAGAATTGATGATTATGGAAGGTCAGTCAGTTGCTTGCATGGCGTATACTCATGTCGGTACAGAACCGTCTTGCTTCAGTCTGTTATTTCTCTAGGCTTGTCCTCATTTCAGCTGTTGTTACCAGTATCATGTGCTGTATAAGTGTAAGATTCTAGAGATTCTCAAACTCGGAAAAGTGGCAACACTCAATGTTTAAATATTTGAACTTGCATCATGGACCCTAAGTCCCTTTCTTAAAAAAAATTTTTTTAATGCTTATTTATTTTAGAGAGAGAGAGAGAGACAGACTGTGAGTGAGAGAGGGAGACACAGAATCCAAAGCAGGCTCCAGGCTCTAAGCTGTCAACACAGAACCTGACGTGGGGCTCGAACCCATGAACTGTGAGATCATGACCCAAGTCGAATTTGGAAGCTCAACCTACTGAACTACCCAGTTGCCGCTAGCCCCTTTCACAGAAAATCTGGGGAGACCCATTGGAATACTATTGACGGATTTGGGCTTTTTAAAAATTTCATCATATTTTTGGTATTTTATTTTTTGTATAAGTCTATTTACTGGACTCCTTTCCTCGCACTTCGCATTGGGGAAGTTTTTTTTATTATGCTGTTTTTTTTCAAAAATAGTTTATGGTCAAATTGGTTTCCATACAACACCTAGTACTCTTCACCACAAGTGCCCTCCTCCATCACCACCACCTCTTTTCCCCCCTCCCCCTTCCCCTTCAACCCTCAGTTCATTCAATAGTCTCTCAAGTTTTGCATCCTTCTCTCCCCCCAACTCTCTTTCCCTCTTCCCCTCCCCCTGGTCCTCTATTAGGTTAGACCTATGAGTGCAAACATATGGTATCTGTCCTTCTCTGCCTCACTTATTTCGCTTAGCATGACACCCTCAAGGTCCATCCACTTTCCTACAAATGGCCAGATTTCATTGTTTCTCATTGCCATGTAGTGCTCCATTGTGTATATATACCACATCTTCTTGTCCACTCATCAGGTGATGGACATTTAGGCTTTTTCCATGTTTTGGCTATTGTTGACATTGTTGCTATGAACATTGGGGTACATATGCTCCTATGCATCAGCATTTCTGTATCCCTTGGGTAAATCCCTAGCAGGGCTATTGCTGGGTCATAGGGGAGTTCTACTGATAGTTTTATGAGGAACTTCCACACTGTTTTCCAGAGCGGCTGCACCAGTTTACATTGCCACCAACAGTGTAGGAGGGT
>NC_043706.1:71329494-71331127 GCF_006229205.1 Suricata suricatta | reverse complement strand
AGAAGAAAAGAAATCATAAAGATCAGGGCAGAAATAAACAATATAGAATCCAAAAGAACAGTTGAGCAGATCAATGAAACTAAGAGTCGATTCTGAAAAAATAAACAAAATCGATAAACATCTAGCCAGGCTCCTCAGAAAGAAGAGAGCACCCAGATAGACAAAATCATGAATGAAAAAGGATTTATTACAACCAATCCCCTAGAAATACAAGCAATCATCAGAGATTACTATTAAAAATTATATGCCAACAAACTGGACAACACAGAAGAAATCAACAAATCCTAAATGCACATGCACTGCCAAAATTCAAATGGGAAGAGATAGAAAGCATGAATAGACCAATAACTAGTAAAAAAAAATCGAATCCGTTATCAAAAATCTCCCAACAAATAAGAGCCCAGGGCCAAATGACTTCCCAGGGGAATTCTACCAGACATTTAAAGCAGAGCTCATACCCATTCTTCTCAAACTATTCCAAAAAATAGAAATAGAAGGAAAACTTCCTAACTCATTCTACGAAGCTAGCATCACCTTGATCCCCAAACCAGACAGAGACCCAGCCAAAAAAGAGAACTACAGACCAATATCCTTAATGAATACAGATGCAAAAATACTCAACAAGATACCAGCAAATCAAATTCAACAGCATATAAAAAGAATTATCCATCATGATGAAGTGGGATTCATTCCTGGGTTATAGGGCTGGTTCAATATTCGCAAATCCATCAGTGTGATCCATCACATTAACAAAAGAAAGGATAAAAACCATATGATCCTGTCGATAGATGCAGAAAAAGCATTTGACAAAATACAGCACCCTTTCTTAATGAATACCCTTGAAAATGTCGGAATAGAAGGAACTTACCTAAACATTATAAAAGCAGTTTATGAAAAGCCCACAGCCAATATCATCCTCAATCGGGAAAAACTGAGAGCTTTCCCACTGAGATCAGGAACACGAAAGGGGTGTCCACTCTCACCATTGCTGTTTAACATAGTGCTGGAAGTCCTAGCATCAGCAATCAGACAACAAAAGGAAATGAAAGGCATCAGAATTGGCAAAGAAGAAGTCAAACTTTCACTTTTCGCAGATGACATGATAACTCTTCATGGAAATTAATTTTTGAAAAAGCAGGAAAGAGTATCAATGGAAAAAAGACTGCCTCTTTAGCAGGTGGTGCTGAGTGAACTGGACAGCAACATGCAGAAGAATGAAACTAGACCACTTTCTTACACCATACACAAAAATTAACTCAAAATGGCTGAAGGACCTGAATGTGAGACAGGAAACCATCAAAACCCTCAAGGAGAAAGTAGGAAAAAACTTCCTACACTTCCACTGCAGCAATTTCCTACTCGACACATCCCCAAAGGCAAGGGAAATGAAAGCAAAACTGAACACTTGGGACTTCATCAAGATAAAAAGCTTCTGCAAGGCCAAGGAAACAATCAAGAAAACTAATAGGCAACCAACAGAATGGGAAAAGATAGTTGCAAATGACATTTCAGATAAAGGGCTAGTATCCAAAATATACAAGGAACTCACCAAACTTCACACCCACAAAACAAATAACCAGTGAAGAAACAGGCAGAAGACATGAACAGACACTTCTCCAAAGAGGACATCCAG
>NC_043706.1:71314743-71329394 GCF_006229205.1 Suricata suricatta | reverse complement strand
GGAGCATTCAGTCCATTTACATTCAGTGTTATTATTGAAAAATGTGGGTTTAGAGTCATTGTGTTCTCCTTAGAATTCATGTTTATAGTGGTGTCTCTGGAACCTTGTATTCTTTGCAACATTTCCCTCATAGAATCCCTCTTAGGATTTCCTGTAGGGCTGGTTTGGTGGTCATGAATTCTCTCAATTTTTGTTTATTTGGGAACAGTTTTATCTCTCCTTCTATTTTGAATGACAGGCTTGCTGGATAAAGGATTCTTGGCTGCATGTTTTTTTCTGTTCCTCACATTGAAGATTTCCTGCCATTCCTTCCTGGTCTGCCAAGTTTCATTAGATACGTTTGTAACCACTCTGATAGGTTTCCTTTTGTATGTGAGGGCCCTTTTCTCCCTAGCTGCTTTCAGAATTCTCTCTTTATCTTTATAGTTTGCCCGTTTCACTACGATATGTCGTGCCAAAGGCCGATTCAAATTACGTCTTAAGGGGGTTTTTTGTGCCTCTTGAATTAGAATGTCTATTTCTTTCCCCAGATTTGGGAAATTCTCAGTTATAATTTGGTCTAGTATCCCTTTAGGACCTTTCTCTCTGTCTTCCTCTTCAGGAATTTCTATGATACGGATGTTGTTCCATTTGATTGTATCACTCAGGTCTTGAATTCTCCTTTCCTGCTCCTGGATTAATTTCTCTCTCTTTTTTTCAGCTTCCTCTTTTGCTTAACTATGTCTTCTAATTTACCTATTCTTCTCTCTGCCTCATCAATCCTTGAGGTAGGTGCCTCCAGTTTGTTATTCACCTCATCTATAGCCTTTTTCAACTCATCTCACCTATTTTCAAAGTGCCTAATAATTGTCTCAGTTGCTTCTTTGATGCTTTTTTCAACTCCATTGATTAATTTTATGAGAAGTTTTTTAAACTCTTGATCCGGTGTGTTGTCTAGATCTGCCTTGAGCAGTTCTGTGGCTGTGACTTCCTCCTGGAGGTTCTTCAGGGGAGAGTTTTGTCATTTTTGCTAGTTTTCTGTCTTTTGTCAGCTTTAGAAAGCTCGTTGTGTACTGTGCACCTGTTAATATTTCTCTGTTAAAGGAAGCTTATTGACTGTCCAGGGCCTGTCGTTTCAGGAAATAGTCTTTTAATGGCGTCTCTCAGTTTCTCTTGTGCCTTTGAATATTTTATTTCCCTACTCAGCAATATTTGGGACTCGCTGTCATGCATACTTTGGCTTGTTGCTTGGTGTAGCCCTAAGAAGGAAAACAGACAGACAAACACAGAGGGAACAGAAGTACACAAATGCACAGACAAATCAAACAAACACATTAAAAGGGGGAAAGAAAAGAAAGAAAATAGAGGAAAGAGACAAAAAGAAAAGAAGAAGAAAAAAAATAAAGAGGGTCAGAGACAACAAAGGACAGTGGACAGTCTAAAAGTTTATGACCAGTTGAGTGGAGAGGTAAGGATGAGATACAGGAGAATATATCTGGATTGCAAGAAGGTACAAAAAGGGAGAAAGGAGAAAGGAAAATAAGGAGTAAAATTTTTAAAAATTTAAGTAAAAAGGAAATAATAATAAAAAATAAGTACCAAAAAAGAAGAAAAAAAAAGAAAAAGTGCAGAAAAAAAGAAAAAGGAAAAGAAAAAAAAGCAGCAGCTCCCACTCGTGGATAGACATTGTTTGGTGTGGTAGGTCTAGGAGGCTGCTCTCAGTGGCTCCGCCTTGGTGTCTGCAGAGAGTAGAATGAGGGCACACCAAGCTCCCCTGGAACTATGCACTGTAGGCCACTTTAATGAGTCCAATCTCCTTGTGACGCGGTTGAGGCAAGTTGCATTTTCCAGGCCCGCCTGGATTCAAAGTTCTAGTCCACGCACGTTTATGCTACCACAGATGAGATGTGTTTGCTTTGGTGGCTGGCTTCTTAGGGGGACGGATCAGTTTGTCTTGGCTGAGGCAGGGATTTCAGCTGCCCCTGCCTGAGGGGAGGTGTGCAGCATGAGGCTAAATGCACAGCAGGAGGTGACTTGCACGCTCTCAGAGACACAACTGTGGATTCCCAGCCCCCAGCCAGGATTGGGATTGCATTGAGGGAGAGATAAGTTTCTCTTGGCTTTGTGCAGCTGTTGTCCGAGGCGCCGGGTGTTGCCGGAAATGAGCCGGGTTCTCCTGCAGCCTGAGCACACACCCAGGCCTCCACCGCCGCCAACTCCCTGCTGGGATTGTGTAGGGGTGGGGGCTATTTTTTCCCTGTTGGCACCTGGGATTCGGAATTCACGCAGCCAATGCTGGGGGTGAGATGCGCCGTGGAAATGAAGTGCGTGCTCCCACTCCCAATACCAAGGTTGAAGAGAGCGCCCCTGGCACCGCCACAGCCGTGGCCGCTGACTCCCTGCCGAGATTACACAGGGCTGGAAGCTGTTCTTTCCCTTGCGCCACCTGGGTCCGGGATTTGGGCTACCCAGCAGTTATATATGGAGTGAGAGTTTCTCTCTCCAAGTGTGGTTAAACGTTCTTTATCTCTTCCCCAGAGACAGTACTATGAGCGTGTTGAGTCTCTCTGTCTCTTTCCTTTGTCTCTCGGGCTCAGTGCACTTGCCCCCTGTTGGCCTGGGGCTCCCACTTCCCCTGCCTGTCTCAGGCTGGCCCGTTTTCCAATCTCCCCAGTTCTCATTCACTCAGGTATCTTTGAGGTTCTATTCTTTCTGGAGTCCGTATTTTCTCCTTTCACTCTTGCAGATGAGAGTAATGTCCTTCTCAGTTCGTTAGATGGGGCAGACAGAGTTTACAGAGCTCCCTTCCTCTCTGCCATCTTGGCTCCTCCCTCCTGCATTGGGGAAGCTTAGCACAAATGGGGTTTTTCTTTCAATTATGTTTTTTTAATTAATTAATTTATTTATTTTTAATGTTTTATTTATTTTTGAGACAGAGAGAGACAGAGCATGAGAGGGGGAGGGGCAAAGAGAGAAGGAGACAGAACCAGAAGCAGGCTCCAGGCTCTGAGCTAGCTGTCAGCACAGAGCCTGACGCGGGGCTCGAACCCACAGACGTGAGATCTGTCCTGAGCCGAAGTCGGAGGCTTAACCGACTGAGCCACCCAGGCACCCCTCAATTATGTTTTATTTATTTTATTTTTAATTGAATATTAGTGGGCATAAAATGTATAATAGTTTTAGGTGTACAACATAGTGATTCGATGAGTATACACATTACTAGATGCTCACTATAACTGTAATTACCATGCAATCATACAAAGTTATTAAAGTATTATTGACTATATTCCCTAAGCTGAACTTTCATCCCCATGATTTATTTATTTAATAACTGGAAGTTTGTACCTCTTAATCCCCTTACCTGGTTCACCTATCCCCACCTTCTCTCTCCTCTGGTGGTTTAGGTTTTTGGGAATCCAAGATTATGATTTCTTTGTTCAATTAATAGGCTGGCTCTATGCAAGCCATTTCCTAAACTGCAAGAACATGGACAACCCTGCCTACTAGCTGGTTTTACTGAAGCCAAGCACAGGATTGTAATTGTGAGAAGCTAGATTCTGTTGCCTGAGATTAAGGACTGTGTTTAGTTATCTTTATGTGTCTAGTGTCTAGCATAGTGCCAGCTCATTCTCAATTCTAATTATGTCCCACTCAAGTTCAGTTAATTGTTGAATGAATCAAACAAACTTTGCAAGCCCTGATAATTACATCAAGAATATTGGAATAGTAATTTACCAGACGAGAGAGTTAGGCATATGGGGCAGAGAACTCGCATATATGTCATGCTCCTGATTCTTGATCACTTAGCAAGATATTGCTAATGCATTATAATACCTTTTCTTTTGGGGCCAGTATGGTACCTCTTGATCATTTTAAGCCCAATGCTCCAGAAGAACCACTACCAGTAAATCAGAATGGGGTTGGGTTTGGGGGTTAAGGAAGTCAGGTCAGTACTGAGACTTATATAAACTAATACTTTCTACTGCCATAAAGGTAAAAATTCCCTAGAAATTAACAAACTTTATCTTCCATAGCCACTCATATTAATTGCTGGTGGCTATCTCTAGCCCTGTTATAGAATTTTGAGGTTTCAGGGAAGAGTCTTAAGAATCAACTAATGAATTTTGTCCTGGGCAAATAAAAGATGACTGGTAACACTCTGCTGGACATTTTCCATCCCTACCCAGCAATATTTTTGGCTCAGAGGCTATCCTGGGCACAAGCAGAGAAATGGAAATAATGGAGCAGGGAAGAGAAGAGAGTAGCAGGGAAGAAACAGCGAGAGAGAGAGGAGAGGCTCTGAGGGAGAGACATGAGAGAGGGCTATGCACTGGGCAGTGTGATAATGTGTCTCCACCAGGGACTTTAAGGGCTGTGTTATCATTTCAGTGCCATAGGCTGTCTGATCCTACACTGAACTGTTATGGGTCTAAATTGCCATTCTATGCAGCAACTGCCACATTCAGAAGAAACTTACAGTGTGAATCTAAGAGTCATAATAGCAATGGAATTGAAGGGAGGAGGAGAATGAGGGCTATGGAGTTGAGAGGAACTCAAGGGAAATAGTCTTAGTGCTTCAACCCCCTGCCCCATCTCTGCCCTGCCACCCCCATCCCAGCATTGCTATGGGGATTAGCCAGCAGGACTGGAAACCTCTGGCTATAAGATTTCATTACTTATTCATCCATACTGTGGGAGGCTCTGTGCAAGTTATTGGGACTTATTCAGAGATGAATAAGACCTGTTGTCCCCCTGCAGGGGGGTCCCAATCTGGTAGTCGTAAAAGATCCATCAACCACAGCACCCGTTAAAAATGTGGGAAGCATCATGATATATGTATGAACAAAAGCTATTAATTCTGCCTAAGGGGGCTGGGGAATTTCAGCTGTGAAAAATATTTAATAATACTGTACCTTAGGAGATATTTATTTTGATAGATTGTTAGTAAGATAAATAACTTGCTGTTGAAAGAGAGATTCTAACGTAGTATAGAATTGCAAAGTAGATACAGCATACCCCAATGTATTGATGGATTTATTAGGAAGAGCCTATAGCACTTGAGTATGTCTTTCTTCTTAAAAATAATGTACAATACATGTGCATTAAATTTAATGAAGCAAACCAAAAGACATGGATAAATTTGCTGGTTGGTAAAAGACAAAGTGCTTTGTCTACAATAGCCAATCTAATGTTTGCTGATTGGAGTTGAATTTCTTAATGAAAATGACTCAGAATACTTCTTCTTGCTCAAGATGACTCCAGAATACTGTGTTTAATACCAGTACTTTATTGTTTCCTAAAGGCAAGAAGTTCAAAATAATCTAATCTTATTTAAGTGAGGCCATCTAATCAGTTTGGGTCCGGTTGGTGTTAGTTTTTGCAGGCCTAACTGCTCATCGGACCATCCACTGGAGTCAGAAGCACAGACAAAGG
Source organism: Suricata suricatta (assembly GCF_006229205.1). Taxonomy (NCBI): domain Eukaryota; kingdom Metazoa; phylum Chordata; class Mammalia; order Carnivora; family Herpestidae; genus Suricata; species Suricata suricatta. Next base: position 71,323,982 of record NC_043706.1, on the reverse strand, counting down.
GAATCTATTCTTCTGTAAGAATGTGCTTATATTGCAGACCTATCACCCATTGTGGATTTTCATTAAGTGGACTTTGCTGTGGGCGGTTCTGCTTTATATGTCCAGTGGTTGCTCTATTGATCTTCTCAGGGGGTTGGCAGGCATTTCACGGTTTAGGATTGCCTGAAACATTCGGAAGGAATGTTTAATTTTAGCACTGTTTCCTAGATCCATTCTATTACCTGCAGTGAAGTCAGAGCATCAGTCCCCAATGAGCTTACACTAATTAAAGGGCAAGGTTCAAGAGAACATACTTCTTGTTTCACCAAAAAACTTTTATATGAAATAATAGCCCAGAGAATATGGATAAACAGTCCAATAAAGACTGTGGGTAATTTCAGTTTATATGGTGAGAAGCTGAGGTGGTCTTTTGGGAAGAAAAACTTGAAAATGAAATCATTGTGTAGATATCATTTGCAGTAGGTTTTTTAGACACAGCACTAAATATTTCTCAAAATAGGAAGTATCAGTTTGGTCAGAATCCATTATAGATTTAATTGGGAGTCAGATGTGTACACGTTGTGGACTGACACTATAAACATTACAAAAAGGTCAAAAAGCCTTCAAATCTAAGAAATTCACACCATTCAGGGACTGACAAACGAAATTTGAATCTATAGAGTAATTTGGAGTTAACTCAGGGTGATTTTGTTTCTTAACCCTTCTGATAAAAGAAAAATTTTCTTCCGAAATTATACTGTCAGAATGGTGAGTTTCTTTCTCTTTTCATATGATTACTTTCTATTTATTAGCCTTTATGTTTTTAAACTCATCCCCAAATATGAGCAAATGTAGCTTATATTTCTCTTGAGAAATGAACAGAGCAAAACAAACTCCTATTCTTTTTTCTTTTTTTCTTCCTTGAATTTCTAACAAGACAGATTAATTATTTTAGTCTAAATGGATCACCCTGTACTATAGAGTTATTATGTCAGAGATAGAAAGGTTGTCAAGCAAAACCATGTATGATGTGGTCTGCAATAGAGTAATCCTATCTCAGATATGTCTGAGTATGTGAAATGCTTTATTTTTGTAATAAACTTGGAATTTGGTGCATTAGGAGTTATGGTACTTATATGGTAGTAATTGTCATATTTGGATAAAGTCCGTTTGCTTAAATCCAATAATATAAAGCATTCAGACAGATAAATTTAGACAAAGTAATTTTATGGCAAAAAAAATGATCACTTTCAGCTTAATGATTATGAAGATACTTCAAATTGGAAATCTATAGGCCAAATCCAATCTACAAACTCAAAAAGAGATGTATAAAAAAAAATCAAAAGGCATCTTTTGGTTGTATAGGGAAAGGCAAATCTCTTTTTCGCCACTGTCCCCATCTGAGAAACTGTAGCCAATTTCTTATGTATCCACCAGAGATAGCTTGTGCACCCATGTATATAAACAAATATGTGCGTCCATCCCCAAATATTGAACCCTGCCTTTATACCACTGTTCTATGCCCCCTTGTTTCTTCCTTCCTCCCTTCCTACCCTCCCTTCTTTCCTTCCTTTCCTTTCTTGCCATTATATCTAGGAGCTCATTCCATTTCAGTATGTTATTGTTCTTTCTGATTTCATTGTATGAATTTATGAAAATTTGTTAAACGATTTCCCTATTAATGTCCATTTCGGTAGTTTGCAAATGTCTGCTAAGTTTTGTGTGATGATGAGTACCTTTGTACAAGTACCACATCAAATATGCCAGTAATGCATTTTTCTGTAGGATATATTTCTGGAAGTGAAGTTACTGGGTTGAGGGTAAGGACTGTTATAATTATGCTATTGTTAAATAGTCCTCCATAGTGGTTGAATGAATTTGGCCTCCCAGCAGCAATGCATGAGAATGTCTTTTCTCTCCCCCTTGCCAACCTAGTGAGCTATCTCACTCTTTGATCTTTGCCAATACAAGTGAAAAATATCATCTCAGCATTGTTTTATTTAACATTTTTAATGAATGTTTTTAATGTTTATTTCATTTTAGAGAGAGAGGTGGGGGGAAGGGGCAGAGAGAGAGGGAGACAGAATCTGAAGCAGGCTCCAGGCTTTGAGCTGTAAGCACAGAGCCCAATGCACTGTGAGATCATAACCTGAGCTGACACTTAACCAACTGAGCCACCCAGGCATCCTAGCATTTTTTAATATTTAGAGTGAGGTTTAGTATCTTTTCATATGTCCAGGAGCCATTTTTACTTTCTTCTCTGTGACCTCCTCATAGCCTTTTAAAATTTGGTTGTTGGTCTTTCACATATCAAGTTGTAGGGGGTCCTTTTAATTTTGCAATATTAGCTATTGGGATATATGTGTAAATATGTCGTGGTTTTGTTTTGTTTTGTTTTACCCTTTTTTTCCTTTGTATTTTGTCTTTGCCATGTGGAGATTTGTGTTTTGCATATTTTATTTTATTTTTTGTTTTTATTTAATTTTTAATGTTATTTATTTTTAAGGGAGAGAGACAGAGCATGAGCGGAGAGAGGGGAAGAAAGAGAGGGAGACAGAATCTGAAGCAGACTCTGGGCTCTGAGCTGTCAACACAGAGCCACACATGGGGCTCAAACTCACAAACCGTGTGACCATGACCTGAGCTGAAGCTGGACCCTTATCCAACTGGTCCATCCAGGTGCTCCATGTTTTGCATATTTTAAATTATCAGTCTTTTATTTTGTGACTGCTGAATTTTGTGTCAAATTTAGAAAATCATGAGTTATATAAAAATATTTTCCCCTATGATATCTCACCAGGTATTTTTATTTTTAATTTTTTACTTTTAGTGTTTTAATCCATCTAGAAATTATCCTGGTTCAAGGAGTAGCTATTTTTCCCCATAGGCATATGCATTTTTCCCAGCACACTTTCCCTTTTCCCTTACTTATCAGAATGTCACCTTTGTGACATCCTAAATCACCTAATGAATTTGGGGCTATTTCTGAACTCATTGATCTATCTGATCATATACCAGAGCATTGTTTTAATTATTGAGTCTTCATACTTATGTAAATATTTAGTGATACTACTGCTTATTGCTCTCCATTGTCAGAGTTTTTTGCATATTATTTTTTTCACATGGACTTTAACATTCACTTGTTTAGTTAAGACATAAATTGGTATTCTTATTGAGATATTATTAAATATTTGATTAATTTAGGGGGTATTAACTGCCTTGTAATATTCGTTATCCTAAGAAAATGGTATGTCTTTCTATTTGATCATGCCATTTTGTATTTTATTCAGTGGCATTTTAAACATTTCTTTATAATGTTCTTGTACATTTCTTGATAATTTTATTCCTTGGTGATGTGATATATGGGGTCATTTATTCTAGGATATCTTCTGTTATTTTTGAATATACAAAGCTATTTATTACTATTATATTTTATTATTTTATTTTATCCTACACCCCTACTAAATTCTTTATTGTTTGCAGTTAATTAGTTTGAATGTTCTATAGAAATACAATCGTATCATCTGCCTAAAAAGACAAAATCTCCTCCTTTCCAGTATTTTATCCCTCTAAATCTTTATTCTTGGCAAATTCTGTTGCCTAGTAATATCAGTTAAATGTTAAGTAATAAAAATGATTTCTTGTTCCTGACTTTTGTGATAATGCCTCTACTGTTGCCCTATTAAGTTTGTTTTTGGGTCCATGTTAAGATGGTACCCATATTTTGCTATTTTATTGAGTGTTATTCTTTCTGAATGGTTGTTGAATTTTCTTTTCATATACATCTCCACAATAAATTTCACGTAATTGCATTGTATTATTCTTATAATGTGGTGCTAGATTTCATTTACAATTTTTAAGACTAATGTTTATAAATGTGATTTGTTTGTAATGTTATTTTTATGCTATTTTGTCAGATGTGGCTATCAATGTTATATACCATAAAAATATTTTAAAAATTCCAATCAATACCTATAGTCCAAACACTTTAAATAGGTTGAATTTAACTACTTTTAAAGGTATGTGGGAATTATCTTGTGAATATAGTAGATTTAATACTTTCATTGTTTGAAAATCTGTGATATATTTCTCTTTTTTGTAAAGTTTATTTTTGAGAGAGAAATAATAGGGGAGGGGCAGACAGACAGGGGCACAGAGAATCTGAAGTAGGCTCATGCTGTCAGCAGAGCCTGATGCCGGACTCAAACTAAAAAAACATGAGATCATGACCAGAGCTGAAGTTGGACACTTACTGACTGAGTCACCCAGGTGCCCCAATTTCTCTCTTTTTTTAAGGGAAATAATTTACTTTAGATTTTTCATTTCCTTTGTCAGTTTTGGTAAATGGCATTTTCTAGAAAGTTCTATTTCATACAGGTTTTTAAATTGATTTCCTTAGAATTCACCAAATTCTTTGAAAATGAATTGTTACCACCTCACAGCATTCAGAATGTCAAAAATTAACAACTCAGATAATGACAGATGTTGGCAAGGATGCAGAGAAAGAGGAACACGTTTGCGCTGCTGGTGGGAATGCAAACTGGTGCAGTCACTCTGAAAAACAGTATGGACATTCCTCAAAAAATTAAAAATAGAACTACCCTATGTCTTAGCAAATGTACTACTAGGTATTTATCCAAAGGACACAGGTGTGCTGTTTTGAAGGGGCACATGCACCCAATGTTTATAGCAGTGCTGTTGACAATAGCCAAAGTATGGAAAGAGCCCAAATGTCCATCGATGGATGAATAGATAAATAAGATGTGGTATATAGGTATGTATGTATGTATGTGTGTGTGTATACACACACACACACACACACACACACACACACACAAAATATGTATGGAGTATTACTCAGCAGTCAAAAAGAATGAAATCTTGCCATTTGCAGCAACGTGGATGGAACTACAGCATATTATGCTAAGTGAAATTAGTCAGAGAAAGACAAATGTCATGTGACTTCATTCATTGGTGGAATTTAAGAAACAGAACAGATGAACATGAAAGAAGGGAAGCAAAAATAATATAAAAAGAGGGAGGAGGACAAACCATAACAGATTCTCAAATATAGAAAACAAACAGGGTTGCCGGAGGGAGAATGGACTACATGGGTAAAGGGCATTAAAGAAGACACTTGTAGGAATGAGCCCTGGGTGTTATACGTAGGGGATGAATCACTGGACTCTACTCCTGAAATCACTGTCTGCTAACTAACTTGGATGTAAACTTAAAAAAAGAAAAAAAGGAAATTAAAAAAAAGAAAATGAATCTCAGGATTATTTAAATTCTTCTGCTTGCATTTCCATTTTATCATCTTTTTTGTTTGTGCAATTTTTCTTCTTGTTCTTGATAATGTAACTTGATTATTCACCCTTCCTTTTCCTTCATAAAAAGAATTTTTAAATCTATTTATAAGTTCTACTATATATGTTTCTAACTTATTAATTACTATTATATTGTCTTGTATTGTATTATTAATTCCTTTTATATGTTTTCCTTCTGTCAATTTTGCTAATCTCTATATAAATTTTAATGTTGGATGCTTGTGCCTTTTGTCTTTACTCCTTATTATTCAAATAGGCACTTAAGGCTATCAGTTTTTCTCTTAGCACTGTGTTAGCTTTATGTTATTCATTCTGATATGTTGCAGTATCCTAAAACATTGTTTTCCAGAAATTTGGAATTTTGCTTTTTGTTACTTTTTTCTTTTCTTTTCTTTTCTTTTCTTTTTTCTTTTCTTTTCTTTTCCTTTTTAGAGAGAGAGAGCACAGACAGGAGGGAGGCAGATAGACAATGAGAGAGAGAGAAAGAGAGAGAGAATCATAAGCAGGCTCCACACATACCTCGATATGGGGCTTGATCCCAAGACTCTGGGATCATGACCTAAGCCAAAATTAAGAGTTGAACAATCAGCCATCTGAGTCACCCATATACCCCTTTAGTTACAATTTTACTCAAGAGTGGTTTAAGGAAGAGTTTTATTGTTTCTGGATGGAATTGTGATTTCTACTTTTCTGAGTTTACAACATTATCTTTTGGTTCTAATATGTTGTTAAATTTTGTGAGCATTTATGTTTATGTGAAATGAAGATATAGTCTCAGTTTTCAGAGTGCAGAACTTTATATTTATCACTTAGATCTCTGTTGTTAATCTTTATTTTATTCTTCTAGAACTTTACTAATTTTTCCTCTACACAATTTGTCAACAAAGAGAGAGGACTTCAACAAATTTTAATATTTATTTTATTCTTCTAGAACTTTACTAATTTTTCCTCTACACAATTTGTCAACAAAGAGAGAGGACTTCAAATCTCTTACTACTAACGTATTTCTTGGTATTTTTCTTTGAACTTCTTATAATTTCTTCTCTATGTATGATGCTGCTGTTATTTGGTGTAGAAATATTTGTAACAGTTGTATTTTTATTGTAGATTTTATGTAGTGTCATTACAAGTAGATTTCTTTGTCTTATTTAATGCTTTTTTGCTGTGGATTCCACTCTAACAGTTAAAATTGTAACCCCTGCTTTCTTATTTGCTTTTGCTTGTTAAATGCTGTCTATTTGGGGACATTTGGGTGGCTCAGTCGGTTAAGTGTCCAACTTTAGGTCAGGTGATGATCTTAGTTTGTGAGTTTGAGCCCCATATCAGGCTCTGTGCTGACAGTTCAGAGCCTGGAGCCTGCTTCAGATTCTGTCTCCTCTCTCTGCCCCTCTCCCACTGGTGCTTTCTCTCTCTCTCGCTCTCTCTCAAAAATAAAATAAATTTTTAAAAAATGCTATCTCTTTATTTTTACTTTTTGAATCACTTTTAGCTTTCATCTATATAGAATTAGGTTTTGATTTGTGATTCAGGTTTTGTCTTTCAGTTAGTGTAGTCCATTGAGTTTTATTGATATTACCTGTATATTTGGTCTGGATTCTGTCAATTTAGTTCATGCTGTTTTTTCTACTTTGAATAGTCTTTTACTTTTTACTTTGTGGCCTGTTTTCATGTAATTCGCTTCTATGTAGTTTTTTGATATTAAGAAGTTTGCATTTTTGTTCTAGTTACCTTTTAATTATAGTTTTATATAGTATCTTTAATTCCTCTATGTTTTTAGACTGTACTTCTTAGTTTTCCACTGTATGCAACACTGAAATTTGCATGTTCCTTCTTCCTTCCCCTTCTCTTCTTTTACTTTATTAACTGATTTCAATTAATATTACTATCTCTATAGTGTTTCCCTTTGAACAGCTAAGTACGTTTAAGTTTATATTATTTGATTCTGTTACCTTTGAGATTCTTTGATTTGCAGGCATTAAAGATGAGGCAATCAGAAAAGTTACCACCTTCTTTCACAATCCTCTTAGAATTTTAGATAGTTGTATTATGTTAAAGTATTCTTTCTTTGATTTATAATGAAATTGTTCATCATTATTCTCTTGCTTACTTTCACAAGCTGTATTTTGGTTGGCTGAAACTTGTCATCCAATATATTTTTAAAGGAAGAATCATGGCAGAAAAATTCCCTGAATTTTTACTATGTTAAGTGGTTTGACTGAAGCTTTTATAAAACTTGAAAGATAGCTTGACTGGATATAAATTCTACAACTTGCAATTCTTTCTTAATAATTTTATAGGTATTGATTTACTGGTTTATGGCATTGGATTCTATGGAAAAAATCTAGATCAGTGTTATTTTTTCTTCTTCCTTTATCTCTATTGCTTGATATTTTTTCCTGGCTGTTCCCAAAATTTTGGAAATTCCATAACTTTTCTAGAATATGTTTCCATTTTGATAGTTCTGGATAAATTATTTCTGGGTCAGTGTATGTTCTTTTCTTCTAAAGGAAAAACTCAGGAGATTAAACATTGTTGTATTTGTTATAAAATCTCATATATAGCCGCTGGATGTGGGGAGAGAAATTCGTCTCCCTCAGTGGGCTTGTTTTTCCTTAGGCTCAGGGGCTCACCAACTCCAGGTGGAGCCAGGGAAAAGCTGGCTCCCCAGTCCCCCTACTTAATCCCAGCTAGAAAGCTGCCCGCCTGCGGGAGGACATCTCCTCTGGGGTGGTAGCATTAAAGTGCATGGACTAGGATTTGGAAATGAGGTGCGGCTTAGAAAAAAGTAATTTGGCCCACCCATGGCACAGCGATATCAGACTCAAAAGAGTAGCTTGCAACACGTGGTCCAAGAAGGGCTTGGGGTGCCGCCATTCTTCTCCTCGCAACCACCAAGGCGGGGCCTTGGAGAGCAGACCCAAGGCTTAACCTACCTACACCAAACCATGCCCATCTGCGCTGGAGAGCTGCCTTTTTTATTTTTTCCTATTTTTTATTTTTTCTATTTTCTTATTTCCTCCCCCCTCCCCACCCCCACCCCCGGAGTCTGGGAAAGACCAGCATTTATACACTGTCATGATTAGATCAATTCTTGCCATCCAGATATACTTTCCCTTATCTCATTCTTATCTCTCCCTCTGCAGGTTTTATGCCCTCAGACTGTCCTTGGTCTTTAGTTGTTTCTGTCTCCCCCTGTTCTTTTCTTTTCCTTTCCTTTCTTTTCTGTTCTTTTTTTTTTTTAATAGTTTATTGTCTTGGGACCTCATCAAGATAAAAAGCTTCTGCACTGCAAAGGAAATAATCAAGAAAACTAGTAGGCAACCAACAGAATGGGAAAAGATAGTTGTAAATGGCATATCAGATAAAGAGTTAGTATCCAAAATCTACAAAGAACTCACCAAACTCCACACCCAAAAAATGAATAACCAGTGAAGAAATGGGCAGAAGACATGAGTAGACACTTTTCCAAAGAGGACATCCAGATGGCCAACAGGCACATGAAATGATGTTCAGTGTCACTCATCATCAGGGAAATCCAAATCAAAACCACACTGAGATACCACCTCACACCAGTCAGAGTGGCTAAAATGAACAAATCAAGAGACTATAGACGCTGGCGAGGATGTGGAGAAACGAGCACCCTCCTACACTGTTGGTGGGAATGTAAACTGGTGCAGCCACTCTGGAAAACAGTGTGGAGGTTCCTCAAAAAACTATCCATAGAACTCCCTTATGACCCAGCAATAGCACTGCCCCAAATGTTGATAGAGCTCTGTTAAGAAAATCTGAAGTAGATGCTGGTTTTCTTGAGGAAAAAGTCTTTTTTTTAAATACTTGTATAACTGTGTGATCTAATATAGTACTATTACAGAGAAGATGCTTAGAAATGCGACTATGGCTTTAACAAAAATAATATTTAAATATACTTAAAAA
>NC_043706.1:71278701-71314643 GCF_006229205.1 Suricata suricatta | reverse complement strand
TTTTTTTTTTAAGTTTGGGCATTATCTGTTGATCTTCTATAGTAGAAATTAAAGATTTATGATTCCTTTATCAATTCCCCCAAGCAGTCTTCCATTCTACCCATCTTTCTGATGAGTATATATATATGTATATAGATATGTACACAATACAATATATATTCAAAATTGTGTGTATATATACATGATGAGTATGTATATACACAATATATACACATAATTTTGATTAGAGCAACATTATGTTTTTATGATTGTGACTTTATTCAAAGCCATCTTGCACATCTTTTTGCTCTCCCTAGAGTCATTCAGTTTTTTATTTTCATTTAATAAATATATTTGTCATTGATTTATACCCAAACTTTTGCTAATTCTTAAGTATTCTTTTGATATATATTTGATTACATGGGGTATGCCATCAATTTTGTCTTTTTGGAGAATTCTCTCTGGAAATGTCTGAATTTCTCTATTTGGACTGTTTTTTTCCCCCCAGCTTGTTGCATGGCTATCATCTGGGACCCCTTTTACCATCATTTGGGCAATTTCTTCACTGTATTTGGGTTGAATTCCCTGTTCCAGAATCTCAATGTGTTATTTCTTGTTTGATTTGCTCATTTTGGAGGAATGTCTCTCCCAGAAGCTTTCTGAGAAACAGTGTGTGGGATATAAGTTTTGACATCTTACATTTCTGAAAACATCTTTATTCTACCCTTCTATTTGACTGATGATTAACTGGATTTAAAATAAATTCTGTGTTGGAATCCATTTCCCTCAGAATTTTTGGAGGCATTGTTCCATTTTATTCAAGTTTCCAGTTTTGACATTAAGAAGTCTGATATAATTTCAATTATTTTTTTTCCCCACCACCTATTTTTAGCCTCTGAAAGTTTTTAGGATTTTCTCTTTGTTCCCAACATTCTAATATTTATCCACCATAAATCTAATTTTAGAGATGTTTTTGCTCTGCATGCTTCTTATTAAAAGCATTCTAATCTTATTTTATGGATATAATATTTTCTTTTATTTCTCTGAGAATATTAAAGATAGTATTTTTCAATGTTTTCTTTAAAACAGACTGTTTCCCCCAACTTTCTTTATTCTGGTATATTTTTTATTTTTCCTATGGTGCTTTCATCAGATATATATTGATCCTTGGTCCTATGTTCATTTAAGAATGGGCACTGAAAAGCTGAAGGGAAGCTTTGTGATCATAGCTAGGACTATTGGTCGCTGGCCTTCCAGCAGGAATATTGACCAGGTAGTTTAATTGGGGTATTTCTGATGTCAGTATCCTTAGGTCTGTTCTTTTAGGTTGTTCTTATTTCTCAGAGAAGAATTTCCTGGTGTTGTGTCTGAAGGGTAAATGAATCACTGAAAGCATTTGAGATTTAGGTGGGAGTAGGGCACTGGGTCTCAAGATTCTGTATAGCCTAGACTTTCACCTGCTCCTCTGTTTTCATATGGTAACCCTTCCCTCCACTGTATCTCGTTTCCTCCAGTGAAGAGATTGTGTTTAGTTCAGGTAACCTAACTAGTCAGTAACCAGTTACCTTTCTGTTTCTAGCTCCCCAAGTTTTGTTGAAATAATCTTTCTGCATGTTCTTTTTATCTTCATTAATATCTTTGAATTTAAAGATTTTAAAAATCATACTTATTGTGATTAGTGATATGCTTGGGTTTATTTTATATGCTATCTTATTTTGTTTTTTAGTTTCCATTCCCTTAAAAACTTTTTTCCCCTCTATTTTCTCTTTCTTAGGAAGATCATTTTTCTTTTCCATTTCTACCTCCATCCTAAGGTTTGGAGTTTTATAATCTGTACCTTATATTTCTAATCTGGTGAACCTTATGTTTCTAATCTGGTGATTGGTCTTAAAAATTAAATAGCACTGAACAGTTTTCAATGAATATTTTTGTCAATATCTATATAATTTCTCCAAAGAAGAGAACCTTAGAAGGCTTATATTTCCTCCTTCACTACTCTGCGCTATTTCCCATATTCAGATTATCTGAGATTTTAGTTCCAGATTGTTAAAAATATTTATATACTTGACAGATATTATTTTATTTATGTTATATTTGAATGTGTTGTATAGTATAATGTATGTTATATACTATTTATATAATAGATATATATTTGTATACTATAATTATATTTATTATATATGCAGTGATACATATGATATATTACATATACCATTATGATATTATTTATGCTATTATCTTTGCTTAACATTGCTTTTTTGTATCAAACTCTTAGATTCATCTTTTTGTTTGCTTTTTCTTTGTCTTTTGTGTTTCTTTTTTTTAATTTTTATTTTATTATTTTTTTTAATGTAACACAATTTATTTTTTTAACATATGCAATTATTTTCCGTCATTTACAATACAGTAGTTACAATGACACTCCAAACAGAAAAGCAAAGTAAAAAATCAAAACCCTCACTTCTATTTCATGTAATTAGACATACAGAAATTAGAAAGTTAAGTACCAACTAGTTAATCACCTAATTTCACAGCTATCTGAAGTAAAACTGAGCCATTTATTGAGAGAGGCTTTATTGGTTCAAAAAGTTTGATTGCTTATATGTTAAAAAAAATCTTTATTTTGATTCACTCTTGAGTGACAGTTTGCTGGACATAGAATTCTAGGTTAATTTTTTCCACATGAGATTTTAAGAAATGGCCCGAAGAAAACATTTTTGCATGTGCTATGGATGATGAGAAGGCCTATGTCAGTCAGATACTTGTTTCTTTATTTGGAATCAGGATATTTTCCCTCTATGAAGCAATTGAGATTTTTGCTTCTATTTTTGGAGTTCTGAGTATACACTATAATGTGTCCTGTTTATTCATCCTGTTTGGCACTTAGTGGGTCCTCCCATCTTGTTGAAATTGTCTTCCATTATTGCCTTGAGTATTTCTTCCCTTCCATACTATATATTCTCTAGGATGGTAATTAGATAAATACTGAAACACCTGGGTCTAACCTCTGAGCCTCTCAACTTTTTTTTGTTGTATATTCAATCTCTTGAGTTATGTAATGGAAGAATTCCTCATTCTGATGATCCAGCTCCTTAATTTGTTTTTAATCAGCCATTTTGCTACTGATATATTGAGTTTATTTTTTGATTTAAATGATCAACTTTCTAGTTTTCAAGACCTACACTTGAATTACTTTATAGATGTCATATTCACTTTCTTATCTTTGAGGACATTGTTTTTTCCTATGCTAAAGGTTTATTCTGTTTACTCTAATTCCCCAGGGTGTAAATGCTTCCACTTGTTATGTTTGGTGATGTTCTACATTAAATATTAGTGCCTCGTGGTTTTGTGTGCCTCTTCAGAATGGAGCTTCCCTGTTAGCCTGTCCGTGAAGCCCGCCTTTGGGAGAGAGTCAGTGACTGGAGGAGAGGCAGACATGCTTATGTCTCCAGAGCAGGGTGGTACCCGTTTCTTCTCCGTTAGCCAGGGTTTTGTTCTGTGTCCAGAACCCCAGTGCTGCAGGTCATGGCTCTCAGGGGCCAACATTTCTATTACTCAGCAGCACAGGCCAAGGGCAGGGCGGGGCCCTGGTCTCCTCAACTGCCCCAAGACCTACTTCTCTCCCCAGAAAATGCCACGCCTGGGCTTCCGGCACCCTTGGCCTCCATCCTCTTTTCTCACTAGTCCTTTTTTGTAAGTGTTTTGGTTCGCCATTTTTTTTCTTTGATTCCTTTTGACTTCTGTCTTTCATGAATCCTCAAAATTTCTGGTCCTATGAAAGCGTTTTTTGCTTTTCGTTGTAGAAATGAATGCCAAAATTTTTTTGTTGCTTTTATTCCTGGGGATGGTCCAGGAAGGTAAGGCTACAACTGGAGCTTAATCTGCCACCCTGAATTCGAAGGTCCCCAACTTCATAAAGGAGCAGTTTTAAACTGCCCTTCTATGGCAGTATAATATAGATGGCTGTTAGAAACATCTTTTCTGGAGCCAAACTGTTCCCGGATTTGGATTCTATTCTTATTAGCCAAGTGACTGTAAATGAGATGCTTAATTTCTCTGTACCTCCGTTTCTTTATTTAGCAAATAAGGATAATAATAATACCTATGTCAGAGAATTGTTAAAAAAGATTCACTGTGTACCTGGCTTTTATCAGTCCTCAACAAATGTTAGTCCTTATAACTCCAGAAATTGGAAGGGGCTATTTGGCTCAACTGGCATTCAGCTCATTACTAATCACCATAATGAGTGCTCCGGTTCCATTCCTGCTTTTTGTATTAGTTGACCTAAATCTTGAGTTTCACTGAGCATTATAGTTTTGAAATGCTGTTTTCTCATCCTGTTTCATTTGTTCATTTGATTGTATTTGCTTTCTCTCTTCCTGGTTCTTTTGGACTTCCTGTTCTTTTGCATGATTCCTTTCTTGCCAGCGTTGTGATAGGTTCACTAAAAACTAATCACTTTCTACCATTTCAATAGGACACAAGAGGAGGAAGGATACATGATATACATGCTTAGTGTTCCATCTTTAATCTGCATCCTGTCTTAGGAAATACTAAGCTTCCCAGCTAGCATTGGAGTGTGACCCATGGCTATTGGCAATGATGCAGCATTTTATCCCTAAATATTGCACTGAATCACAGTTTTGTTTTTTCTGGGTTTTTGCTTATTTGTTTGTTCTAATTTGCTTGCATTTCAATGACTCACAGTTTCTCCCTTCTGTGGCGAATTACACAGCAGCATGGATATTTATGAAACTCAGCCACTCTTGCAGCCTAGAATATTGGCACTTTCCGATCTTCAGCCATAAGGCTGAGCAGCAGGTTCTGTTTCCAAGCTAGCCTTCTTGGTGTCTCACAGCCCCACATGTCCTGTTTCACTATGGTTCATAACTAGGAAAACATGATTTTTTCAGGAAATTTTTCTTGCATCGCTCCAAGAGCAAATACAAAGTCTAGGACTAAGTCAACTCCTTTAGTTTAAACTTAAGATAGAGGGGCACCTGGGTGGCTTAGTTGGTTAAATGTCTGACTTCAGTTCAGGTCATGATCTCACAGTTTGTGAGCTCAAGCCCTGCTTTGGGCTCTGTGCTGACAGCTCCAAGCCTGGAGCCTGGAGCCTGCTTTGAATTGTGTCTCGCTCTCTTTCTGCTTCTCCCCCGTCCACACTCTCAATCTTTCTCTCAAAAATAAACATTAAAAAATTTAACTTTAAGATAGAAAAGACCAAAAAAGAGCAGACTGTAATAAATTCAGACTGACTTGAATTTACTAGATTAGAAGCCACTCACTGGTTTGAAAAGACCCATTTTCCTCCAAAAGATTGGAGAAAGCTGTATTAATGTATCCCACTCTCTGTAGGAAAATAGTGCAGCTTGTGTATTATGAACACTTGCCCTTTATAAATAGGGTTTGCATGGAAATGAATTTATGAGTGATAATCATAATATGTATTCTTTAAGAGAAGAGCTTATCTTGCAAAGTGCTATATATCCATTCAATAGTTAAAATGGTTTAACCACTTGGGGCTACAAAAAATTAATATAGATACGCTTCTGTCTGTTTCCAACCAAATCAAGAGAGTCATTCTCTTTTTCAAAATATAATAATCTTAGTTTTAACTGTGTGGAACACATTTCTGTAAGTAAAGATACCAATGATAGTCAGTCTGGAGAGAAATACAAATAGCTACTGGAAACTTAAAACTATGGTTTCTTACAAAGACATTGCTTTCACATCTGTAATTACTAAGGTGTATAAATAGCCCTCAAATTAAAGCACAGTACTTTCTTTATTCCTTGTGCTTGGGAGATTGAAATAACCTCGACACTGGGGCAAGGCTCCGTCTGTAACACTCCCATATCACTATGCCTTCTTGGCTCAGTTTGGGCCCAAATGAATTGTATCTATCTTTATATATAAAGAGGATGTCTGCAACTAGGTGGTAACGTTAGATGATGTTAAACCTGCCGAATACTGCGTCTTGCAGGTTTGCTCTCTTGTGCCCAAATCAGAAATACCCTATGTGACTTCCATTTATTTCACTTACTACAAAACTAATACTAAAGGATGGATTAATAAGTTAGGTTAAAATGAATCCCACCTTGAGCTTTTAATAATTAACTGGTCCATGATAGTTTTAAAGATCACGAGAATTTGAAATGAAATAAGGAGGGGGGTCTCTGTTGTGACTGTTTAATAGATGGTGCCCTGATGGGTAGTTAAGATTCTGATTTGCCCCTGGCTACATACATTTTCATTTGGCTGCTGGAAGAGCAGGATCACCGTCATGAGTGCTGTGGCGAATATTCCAGACAGCTTTCCTACCTTAGAATGAGAAGGCTTATTTGTCTCTGTGGAACAGAAATTTACAGACTGTCCCAGGGATTTCTGGGAATTATCTGAGGGCTCTTGGGGGATGTTGAGGACGTTGGTTGCTGGGGAGCAGTCAGCTGGAGAAAGACTAGATCCGACCCTATTCCAAACTTACACAGCTTCACCATCACATACTCACAGAATCTACTGATTTTATAGAGATTGTGCTTCAACATCACATTTCAGTTTAATAAAGATTGTTCTCCTTAAAACTAAATAAAACAAACAAACATATAAAACCCCCTCATGTTTGGAAACTGGCCCTTTCAAAGAAGTATATGATTTTTTACTTTCTGAGGGCCAAGTGATGTTTAAGAATTTTGAGATTTTCTGAAGGAAAGATCAGACAGATGGATTCAAAACTCACTATTCCCTGAATTTTCTCCAGGGATCTGGGATGCGGTTCGGAGCCGCAGGAGAACTGGAAACCACATATATTTGCCTTTAGGGACTGGGTATGTCTACCTTCAGGTTCAGTTCATATTTATCCTCAAACAGCATTTGCAGAACTCCTGTTGCATGCTTAGCCCCGTGCGAGGAGTTTTTATGCATGTTATCTTGCCCATTTCCCCAAAGCACAAGTGTCCCTGTATTGTAACTGAGGAAACAAATGTTCATGAAGGTTAAATGTCGGGTGCAAAAGCACATGACTCCATAAGTGGCAGAGCCAGGATTTAACCCATCTCCTCATAGCTTTCTTCTATAACATGATTTGGGTCTTAGACCCTAAAACTCTGAGAGTTTATACATTATATCCTGCTTCCATATTATTTGCACTGTTTGTATTAAAAGTACATTATTATCATTTAGTAAGTAAGTGGATAAATGTGGTCTCTCTAGACAATGGAATACTATTTGGCACTAAGAAGAAACGAGCTGGCAACTCATGAAAATACATGGAAGAATCTTACATGCATATAAATAGGTGAAAAATAATTCTGAAAAGGGTACAGACTGTTATGATTCCAACTATATAACATTCTGGAAAAGGCCAGATTATGGAGATCATAAAGCCATCAGTGGTGCCACAGGTTGAGGAGGGGTGGGCAGCATTGATCGAGCTGATAGGTAGAGCATGGAGGATTTTTAGGGCAGTGAAATCCTGTATATGATACTTTAATGGCGGATATGTATCATTATACATTTGTCCAAACCCAGAGTCAATTGCAATGTAAGCTGTGGACTCTAGGTGATTGTGATGTGTCAGTACAGGTTCATCGATTGTAACAAATATATCATTCTGGTTTGGGGGGCTGTTGATAATGAGGAGACTATGCATGCATGGGAATAGAGGGTATATGGGAAAATCTCTATACCTTCCCTTTAATATTGCTGCAAACCTAAAACTGCTCTAAAGGAATAAAGTGTTAATTTTTAAAAGAGAAGTATATTTAATACAAATTACTGAAAGTATATTTATTATGGGCAATAAAATTTTACTTTAGGTGAAATAACTCATTTTCATAGTGATTCCAGGAAGATGCCTTTGCATTCCTGGGTTTTCCTATCCTTACAATGACAAGCCACTAAGACCAGGACAGCTCTGGGAAGTGAGGTATACAGACACCCAGGTTCAAGAACTCATGGAGCTATTCCAGAGGATCAAGGAAATTACTTGCAACCTATCACCCAACATTCTCCATTTTGAGGGTTTTCCAATGGGTCCAATACTAATAAAATGTACTTGAAGGAGCTACTGATTTTAACATGAAAGAAATTGCCCACCTAATTTATAAGCAGGTTGTAATAAAAAGTAGATTTCATTTATGAGTGTTTATTTAGGATCTAGTAAAGTTTTCTGACTTTTCAACATGATTATATTTGATAATGTCTTAGTAGTTAATGTGTATTTTCTCAAGTTCTAAGATAATAGCGATCCAAACTATACCCGGAAATATACATCAAATATACTGTACCAAATTATGATGCTTTCTCAGCACTATTCAGTATTACTGTGTATTCTTCTTTTTTAAAAAATTGTATTCTTGTTTTAGTATTTATAAAACACTAAGCACAAGCTAGCTTGTTAAAAATAAGAGCTACTGCAAATATTTCTTTGAAGAAATGAAAACACTGAATCAGCAATGCTGCAGCAAAGTTGGAAGCTGAATTTGTTTTCTCCTCTCACATCATTGAATGGCCTCTACTTTGTTCTTGAATGTCCCCTGAACGTCACTGCAGATTTTCCATACCTAACCTATCTATAATATTTTTAGAACATTTATCATTTACTATACATATATACATATACATACATATTATATATACATAAGCATATATATATATATATATAAATATATATATATATATTCACACACACACACACACACATATATGTAAGGCTATGAATTGTCCAAGTCAGAGCATAGCTTCCTGGCCACTGCAGCATTGTGGGAATCGTATCGTATTAGGTCTTTGCCACCAAAGCCAGAAAATAAAGCAAATTTCATAGAATCATTCTGTGTATTACTAAGAAATACATTTCTTGGGTTGTTGAAAAATGTCCAGGGAGTCAAGCGCCTGGATTCAAAGACTAGTACTGTTTCTTACTTCTTGGATGACCTTAGCAATGTCATCCTCCCTCTATGCCTTATTTTCCTGTTCTGTAAAGTGGTGCCATTAGTCCCTAATTCAGAGGGACCTAATACAAACAGCTGCTCCTCAACGAGTACTTTCTCCGTGCTAGTTGCAGTGGAAAATGCTCCACTAGATTAGATCATTTTATCTTCCTAACAATTCTTTGAGCTTGGGTATTCTAATCAAACTGTTCTTGAAGGAGTTAGTCAGCCTTGCTCAAGGGCATCTAGTCACTGAGTGCCTGAGATGGATTCAAACACACACTCACTTCTTTGGACTTACAGGCCCACATGTCAGGGGCAACTGTAAAGTTATCTTGTAAACTGGAAAGCTTTGCCATATATAATGCATTTCTTTTGGAGAAAGAGAAAAGGCAGAGAGTGAGGAAAGTGGAGGGAATAGAGAGGACAGGAGATGAGAAGGGAGAGATATAGGAGCTGCAGGGCTAGAGCTTTCATCTCTCTGTTCATACACTGCCCCTCCCGCCGCTCCCCGCCCCCCACAGCTGAGAGAGAACGAAGGGATAGAGGGTCTGTGGGCTGGGTGATGCTCGCATACCAGATGCCCATCATCAGGTGTGTACACACATCCACAGTGTGTTAGGGCAATTTCTTCCAGCATATTCTAGGCACCTTTGTAGGCACTTAGTTTTTTGGGGAAGGATATTGAACTCCTCCAGGTGTCTGAATTTCATCCAGCTGAACCCAAACTGCCAGACTTGAGCTAAGAGTGTCGCCTACTTCCCTTGAGAGTCCAGATGAATGAACAAGACCTGTGGAAAAGGAAACATTCACAGAGCTGTTTGTATAGGAAACCTGTTCATCAGAGGCCGATGTGGAAGCAGGCAAGGGGGCACCCGCTGCACCTAGAGGCTCCCTGCCTGGCACACTTTGCAATATTCTCTCAATGGATTCTTTTCCAGCACCTCTAGTTTCTCCACGTTATTTGAAATTCCAGTGTGTGATCGGTTGGCTAGAAATTGACCATTCAAACAAAAAACTCTGAAGACCCTTGCAGATTGCTATATTGAAACTTATCTGCTTTAATGTTCCTTGCTTTCTTTATACTTTATTGATTACAAAGACCCCTTCCCCAAGTGCTTGCTCTGCTTCACTTCTCATGCCGAGAGGAAGTGGCCTCATCAAAAGCAATTTCCATTTATAGGGGTCGGGGGAAAGGATTTTTGTTCTTTTCCATTGCAGGTCATGGCCACATGAGTAATGAAGCCTTAACAAGCTGAGTAATCAATCTTCAGCAACTGAGTGTTTCTATGCACACAGAGGACTTAACTGGAGCATTTTACAGAGACTACAAACTGTCTCGTAATAACAACAACAACTAAGAATTGACATTTATATAGTATTCTTGAGTTTATAAAGTATTTTCACAAGTTTTATGTAACTTCACCTCCAGCGTTTAATATGATTTTAAAAAGTAATGGCTAGCATTCCCTGCATGGTCTCATGTGTCAGGCAGTTATATTAAACACGTTCTGTACATTATTTCATCAGTCCCCAAGACGTTATGCTTCCTCCATTTCAAAGATAAGGAAACTGAGGCTCAAAGGAGTTAATGACTCATCCAGTCAGTCATCACATGACAACTTTCTATTTCTTCACACCCACACTGTCTGCAGAAGGCTCTGGTTGAGTCATTACCTGTGAGGCTAATCCACACCTCAATATTGGGAGGGGATGACAGTTGTACAAGAGGGATCCTCTCACCTGTGACACCGTGTGTTCTCTGAGCCATCGATTCTGCAGGGTGCCGGTGTTGTGTGGATCTGTGGTCAAGTGAGTTTTTGAACTGTTGTGTTACACAAAACTGAACAGGTTTGTTACTTTAAAACTCTGCTTTTCAGGAGCCTCGAGTTTCTCCAAACATATGTTGAGGGGTGCTGCCTTAAGTTGTTTCCTCAAAGAAAGAGGCTCTAAAGGCAGAGCTATAAGCTGAGTCATTTTGGTCTCCTAGGGTCTGTGACCCATTCTTCTTTCTACCCTAAAAAAAATACTTGGAAAATTACTTATATGAAAGTGTCTTCAGGTCAGAGAATTGTATGAAACGAATACTGCTGCCCCAAAGCGTGACCTGCATCTGATGTCATTCCTAGCTCCACCACCAGCCTCTGTGTTCCAGGTGAGAGCCCCTCTCAGAGCCACCCACCCTCCTCCCCAAGGCAACTCAGGGAAGAAGGTAGGATTTGAGAGATGAATGGCTTTGAGATCCATTCCCATCTTGTCATCCTCCAGCATAGTTGCTTTAGGTAAGTTTCTCCCCGATGTGCTTCCATTTCAGTATCTGCAAAATAGGAACAGTGATACCTACTTCATATGGTGTTTGTGTGGATTCAGATTATATAAGAAGTATAAAGTCTGGTGCTGAGTGGGTGATCAATACAGGTAGCTATTCTGGCATGCTAGAAATAGAGCCTTCAAAAGAAAAGCTGATCTTAGCTGTGGCTTTGGTCCCAGCATACAAAAATGTTTAGTAAATATTTGCTTTGCTGGCTCCTTCTTGAGTAACATTCAGCAATGTTTTATATTAGCCACAAACCTCCATGTTGTCCCTTGGACAAACAAAATTGAAAATATAATGTATCTCTCATACAAAGCAGTAGGATCACAGTGGACAGTCCTTTGGGAATCTTTTTATATGTCTGGCATAATGTGTGATTCTACATGGATTTAAGAGTAACATGAACTGCAACACCCACCCCTTCTAATTCTCTATACCATGGCACCATTTGTAAGCACTTTCCATCTTCAGTGCCAAACCTTGCCCGTGGTCTCTTCTATCAGGGTGAAATCCTACTCTTCTGTGGAGCTCTGTCCTACTCTCAGGGACTTTGGAGAAGTCCACTGAGCCCTCTTCCCAAGGACATGCCTTCCAATTTTGGACAGCAGCTGTCATGTTCTCCCACAGTCTCCTCTCCATTTGTAATAAGGAGAAGACAGGAAAGGCATTTGGATCGTTAGAACGATCCCCTAACTATTCTATCTCCAGTACTCATATCTTTTATACCTTTGTCCATCTCTAAGTTTTCTAAAACAAAAAGAAAAGCCCTGGCCCTTCTAGAAACCTGTAGCCCACTGAGTGAAACCAAAATTCTTGTCAAGGCTTTCAGAATTTAATGACAGCCTATCTTTCAGGTTACTCTCTCTGGCCCTTTCCTGTCCTTGGTCTACTTACCATCATAGACTCACCCTCTTGACTCTGAATATTATATATATATAATATATATAGTGTCTTGTTCAGGCACTTTCTTTGACAAGAACATTCTATTCCTTCTTCCTTCCAGGCATACTCATATTTGTTCTTAAGGTTCAGCTCAAATTCTGCATCTTCCAACTTCTCCAGGCACTTACTTTCTGATGTCTGTTACTATACATATAAACACAGCAAAACAGATATAGGACTTAAAACCCTCTAACTCAATAATTGGGTTTATAATCAATCTATTTCACCAGACTATAAGCTATTGGAAGGTATGGGCAGTTACTTGCTCATCTTTGTGTTTCCAAGCATTTAGTGCAGTATTTGAGGCAACTTATAAGATGCTCAAAAACTTTTGCTTGAATTAGTAAATGAAGAGTAGGAAAGTGAAAGCATCCTTCGACCTCGTGAATTGACAAGCAGCCAGAGGCTGCTTGGAGTCAGGAGAAGCTGATGGTTTGAGACTCTCATGTTCTGAGTGGAGTCATTAATGTTGGGATAATTGCAGATTTAGCAGTCCCAGGGGATATGTGTATAAAAGGATTAAATGAACAGAGGGTGACTGTGTCTTATGCAGAGGAGCAGGAGGGCTTAGTGATTGCCCTGAGGATCTTTGCAAGAATGTTCACTATAAGAGTATTTTTTTTCATAGCTAGAGATGCTTTATTTTTACTTCTTTATTGAATTATTCTGACATTCAGTATTATGTTAGTTTCAGGTGTGTAACATGTAGATTCAATATTTTTATATATCAGGAAATGATCACATTGATAAATCTATTTACCATGTGTCACTATACATAGTTATTACAATGCTATTGACTATACTTCTTATGCTATGCATCACATCCCTGTGACTTATTTATTTTATAACTGGAAGTTTATACCTCTTAATCTGCTTCACCTATTTCACAACCACCAGTTTGTTCTTTGTATCTATGAATCCACTTCTCTTTTGTTTGTTCATTTGTTTTGTTTTTTAGACACCACATATAAGGAAAATCATACAGTATTTGTCTTTCTCTTCTTATTTCACTTAGCATACTAGGTCAGTTCATGTTGTTGCAAATGGTAAGATTTCATTCTTTTTTATAGCCAAGTAACATTCTACTAAAAAGGTATATCACCTCTTCTTTATCCATTCTTCTATCAGTGGTTCTTTGGGTTGCTTCCATATATTGGCTATTGTAAATAATCTGCAATTAATATAGGGGTGCATATATCTTTCTGAATTAGTGTTTTCATTTTCTTTGGATAAATACCCAGAAGTGGCCATACTGAATTATATGGTTTTTCTACTTTTAATTTTTTTAAGGAACCTCCATACACAGTGGCTGTACAACTTTACATTTCCACAAACAGTGCACAAAGATTCCTTTTTCTCACTAACATTTGTTATTTCTTATATTTTTGATAACAGTCTTTTTCCAGGTGTAAGGTGGAATCTCATTGTAGTTTTGATTTGCAGCTCCTTGATTAGTGATATTGACCATCTTTTTATGTGCCTGTTGGGCATCTGTAGGTCTTTTTAAAAATTAAAAAAAATTATTCAGTTTCTCTGTTCATTTTTAATTGGGTTATTTTTGTTGTTATTGAGTTGTATGGGTTCTTATCATATTTTGAATATCAACCCATATTGGATATATCATCTGCAAATATCTTCTTTCACTTAGCACATTGCCTTTTCATTTTGTTAATGTTTTCCTTTATTAGGCAAAAGCTTTTTAATTTGTCATAGTCCCATTTGTTTATTTTTGCTATTGTTGCCCTTGCCTGAGAAGATTTATCCAAAATAATATTTAAGACTGTAGTCAAAGAGCTTACTACCTATATATTTTTTCTAGGGTTTTTATGGTTTCAGGTATTACATTTAAGTCTTTAATCTATTTTGAGTTTATTTTGTGTATGGTGTAAGAAAGTGGTCCAGTTTCATTCTTTTGCATGTAGCTGTCCAGTTTTCCCAGCACCATTTGTTGAAGAGACTTCTTTCTCATTGCATATTCTTATTTCCTTTGTCATAGATTGATTGACCATATGAGTTTGGGTTTATTTCTGGGCTCTCTCTTCTATTTTATTGAGCTATGTGTCTGTTTTTGTGTCAGTACCATGCTGTTTTTATTACTATAGCTTTATAGTACAGTTTGAAATCAGGGAGTATGATACCACCAGCTTTATTATTGTTTATCAAGACTGATTTGACTATTCAGGATTCTTTTGTAGTTCCATACACATATGGGGAATAATTGTTCTAATTCTGTCAAAAATGCCACTGGTATTTGGATAGAGATTGCATTGAATCTATAGATTACTTTGGGTAGTATGATCATTTTCACTATATGAGTTCTTCCAATCCATGAACACAGAATATCTTTTCATTTATTTGTATTGTCATCGCTTTCTCTCATCAGTGTCTTTTAGTTTCCAGAGTATAGATCTTTCAATTCATTGGCTAAATTTATTTCTAGTTATTACAAAAGTATTAAAGTTTCTTAAAAATTCAGATTCTGAAACTCTCCTACCCAATGTAGCCTACCCCTGAAAGTTTCTGAGGACTTGAAAAGTAAGTGAGCCCTCCCAAAAGATGGGAGCTCAATCAGAACAGAAAGCTCAGCTGACATGGAGAGAAAGGTATAGGATTTACTGAGAGACGGCAAGCTTCCCTGGGTTGGTGCATGTTGGATCTGCATATATGCCCAGCTTCTTGGTCAATGAGAAGAACACCTCCCTCTAGTCCAGATTTCCCTTAAGTCTCCTCTGCACTCTGCTAAGTTCAGCAAGTTTCCTTGGTGGCGGAGGAGTCAGAACTAGAAAACAAGTCATGACCCAATTAAGTGATCCTAGAATCTGAAACCACGCCAGCTGCCACAGAACAAAGCAAGTTTTCAGGGACCCAAGGGCCCCTGAGGAAATCAAGAGAAAGCAGTTTCATTGGAAGCGTGTAAATAAACTTTCTCATTTGATGAATAGGCAGGGCTCCAAGTGGTCAGGCAGGGGGATTTGTTACCTTGGGGGTGGCTGTGGAATTTTCTTTCCTGGGGATTTTAACAGCAGGTTACATTTTTATCTGTCAGAGTTGTTCAGCTGTGAACCTCCTGGAAGTGAAGAAGGAGTGGCAGCCAGGAGGGATTAGCCTACCCTTAATTATGGAATCTGCGCTAAAGCAGGAGGTATGAGAGGAACTGTGTATGATCTGTAGATGTATTTTTACCACAGGCAAGTTTCCCTTCAGTTAGCCATGGAGGGAATGACTTGTTTTCTAGGATGATTCAGAGTTCCTGCGATTCAGCAGGCTAAATGATCCCCTTAATCAGTATCCAGAATAGGATAAGAGTACCGGAAGAAGAACAGATAGATATAAACCACAAAGTTACTTTAACTCATTCTAGGGGCTAAAAACAGCTTTTTCAAAAGCCTGAATTAGTACAGTTACAAGCAGGTCCTTAGAATAAGTAACCACATACTTAATGTGAGAGGCACCATGGTTACAAATTAGCCCTGGAACCAGACTTTCAGATCAAATCTTAATTCTCCCACTCATTAGCTGTTTGATCTTGGACCAATCTCTTAACCTCTCTGTGCCTCAATTTCTTCTTTTAGAGGAGAATATAATAGTTCCTACTTCATATGGACATTCTAAGTGTTCAATAAGTTCATCTGTGTAAAGGATTTAGTATATAGTGCCTGGCATACAAATAGTACAACATAATTATGTTAGCTCTGATTGTGTTTGCATAATACTTGCATGTAATACATTTCTGGTTTTCCCTAGTTTTACTGAGATATAATTGACATATATCACTGTATAAGCTTAAGGTATACAGCATAATAGTTTGACTTACATAAATTGTAAAATGATTACTGCAATAAGTTTAGTTAGCATCCGTCACATATAGATACAATCAAAGCAGAAAAAAGAAAAGAAAAAGTTTCTCCTTATGATGAGAACTCGTAGGATTTCCTCTCTCAACAAATTCACTGTGTGTCCTACAGCAGTGTTATCTGTAGTCACCATATTTGTTTTATTACTGGAGGTTTGTACCTTTTGGCCACCCTTCTCCAATTCCCCCACCCTTCAGCCTTCTGCCTCACATAATCAGAAATCTCATCTCTTTTCCTAGGAATTTTATTGTTTTAAAATTTTTTTTGCTTTTTTTTTTGTCTTTAGATTTCACACTTAAATGAAATCATACATTATTTGTCTTCCTCTGGCTTATTTTACTTCACATAACGCCCTCAAGATTCATCCCTGTTGTTACAAATGGCAGGATTTCCTTTTTTTTAATGGCTAACCAATATTCCAATGTGTGTGTGTGTGTGTGTGTGTGTGTGTGTGTGTGTGTCTCCATTGATCCATTCATCCCTTGATGGGCATTTAGATTTCGCTTGTGTCTTGGCTGTTATAAATAATGCTATAAACATGGAGGTGCAGGTATCTTTTTGAGTTAGTGTTTTCATTTCCTTTGGATATATTCCCAGAAGTGGAATTACTGGCTCATATGGTAGTTCTATTTTTAATATTTTGAGGAACTTCCATACTGTTTTCCATAGTGTCTGTACTAATTAACATTCCCACCAACAGTGCCCCAGAGTTACCTTTCCTCTGCATCCTCACCAACATTTGTTATTTCCTGTCCTTTTGATGGTGGTCATTCTTTTTTTTTTTTTTTTAATTGTTTATTTATTTTTGAGAGAGAGAAAGACAGAGGGAGGGGCAGAATGAGAGGGAGGCACAGAATCTGAGGTAGGCTCCAGACTCTGAGCTATCAGCACAGAGCCAGGTGTGGGGATTGAACTCCACGAGATCATGACCTGAGCTGGTCAGACACTTAACCAACTGAACCATCCAGGTGCCCCTGATGGTGGTCATTCTAACAGGCATGTGCCTTCCTATCTCTTCCTATATTTTTTTATAGTTTATTTTTGTATTTGTACAATTTTTCCTATTAGATGTAAACATCTTGTATCTTCTATATCACTTACATAAAGGCTTCTTTGACATAAGAGCTTAAAATCTTTTATTTAACTGAAATCGATCTTACAATGTTTTCTATGAAAAGCTTCTATTTGGGTATGTCAGAGTTGAGTACTATCACCTATGTTTCTAGCAGTAGTCATGAGTAGGGAGGGTGATTGAACAAAACTTTTATTCTTATTTTAAAATTTTTTAATTCTTTTTTGAGAGGGAGAGAGCACATGTATGTGCATGGGGGAGGGTCAGAGAGAGAGGCAGAGAGAGAATGTCAAGTAGGCTCCACTCCCAGCATGGAGCTGGAGGCGTGGCTAGATTTCACGACCATGACCATGAGATCATGACCTGAGCTGAAATCAAGGGTGGGATGCTCAACTGACTGAGTCACCCAGGCACCCCATAAAACTTATTTTTATGTAGAAAAATGTGTGTTCCTGGAAAGGGGCAATGTGTTACTGTATCATATTCTGGTCAGTGTATTTTAACATAGACATTGAGCAAGTAGGATATACTTTCAAGGGTAACATCTTGGGGAATGAAGGGTCTATCTCTAAATGAAGAGGTGGGGAAACTGGGAAGTACAACATGGGTGAAGTAGGTAAGCTCTCATTGCCTTCAAATATTTGAAGAGTTGTCATGGTGATGATGAGGGGTTAGACCCCGATATGCTTCAGAGACAAAACTAGGACCAGTGGGTAGAAATTACCAGGAGGCAGATTTCAGCTGAATATTATAACATTCTAATAACTACTGTTCTTCCTCAGTAGTGGGTACTGCCTTAAACAGCTCCCAAGTGGAGGTTTTTGAACACAGGCTGGATAATCTGACTCTGGGAGTAATTTGGTAGAAGATTGGGCTTCATGACCTCCAAAGCCCCTTCTACCTCTAAGATTAATTGATTTTATGCAAAGGGTGGTAGGATAAATATCCTGTATTGTACTGCATTTTGGATGCTGGTTAAATTAGAAATTAAAAAAAAAAAGTCAATTTCTTTGCCTTTACCAAAGAAAGGGATATAAGCTTTCATTTAGGGATTTTATGAAATCTATGTAGTTTGATTTTCTCATCTCACAGCTTAAGTGCAAGGAGGTACTAGCCAGGTTTTCTATATGCTGACGGGCGAAACTTGTTTCTTTGAATCCTATTTTGACTTTATAGTTATTGACTATACTTGATACCAGGATTGGGTTTCTATGCCTTGATAATTAGTGCAAAGATGCTCACACTCTGCATGTTGGGGGAAGGAAGAGCTGTTTGTCATCTTGTACTAACCTGAATTTCCTGAGTAACTTGAATAGTTTTCACACACTTTCTACATTCCTGTGGATAATAACATTGCTAACTTATTCTCATGCTGTTAATGTATTCATGTGTAGCACAAAAAAAGTGCAGTGTTGGCGAAGTGGTCCCTTCATTTCTTTCTCCTCTGGTCTCTCCCAGGCAGAGCTAAGTCTTTCCTGCCTTTGATAAAGACCATGTTTGCATTTTCAAAGGCTTCTTTTGCATTTTTTTCCATATTGCTCATAGCTTATAGTCAGACCATTAGATGCAGGCCTTGCATTATAACTACTATTGACTAATTTGTTTATAGCAAGGACTCAAGTGTTTCCACTATAACTGTACAGTAAGACAGTCTGAACTAGATATCTTCTCATTCACTAGGTTATTGGAAAAGCAGGAAATACTACATGATTCTTATTTAAAAGAAAACAATCTGTCACCTCTACACTCCAACTGTGCACTATCACTAGGCTCTCTCTTAAGTTTAACACAAAATAGTAAAATTATTCTGGAAATTCTGGATGTCTCAGGACGGTCAGAAACAGGAATTGGCTTTAATTAAATTTAAACACAAAATAAACAGCCTTTTATTAGTGAGGCCTTCCTGTTGCTTTTCACCTGCAACAATTACAGTAAACAGAGTAATTGCCCTCACCCGTATTTGTTTGGGAAAAGTTTTGTAGCCAGCAGTGCTCTGATTTAATTAAATAGAATGACCTAAAGTAGAATTCAGTTAATTTAAATGACAACAGAGGATGCTATCTATATTAATAATGTTTGTATTAATTTATCTTAGATTCAGAAGCTAGTCTCCCTAAAATGATTATTGAACTTTATAAAAAAGCTTCTGAACAAATAAAAACACCTCTGTCTCTAACCTAGAAAAGGAGTCAAAGAGAGAAAAAGTGCCTTGGTCATCATTCACCTATCACCATTCTCTGTTCTCTGTGATTGGTAGTACTTGTCCCTTTCTCAAATTCAGTAACAATAGAAATAAGGAAGGAGTACCTCCACCCCATTTTTTGACTAAATCAGTTGACAAAAGTTGCTGCAAAAAACAGGCTCGATTTTCTAGTTCTTCCTGAGGATCAGGAGATAGCCATATAACACATTTCTTCTCTCCACGCTTACATTTTGTGTTGTTCTCAATGTTTTATTTTGGATGTGATTGGTTTCACAAACCACCAGATAGAGCAGAGAGAGAAATAATTTCCCCAGGAGGTCTCCAAGCTATTAGGCTATTACTATAGAAACAGTCTGCCAGCGCTGACATTCTCACACATCAAAATTTGTTTATATGGAAAATGAGCTGTATAAACCATCCTGATTGCACTGGTCCCCCACCTCAGCTAACTGAGCCATGGTCTGGGTTTGGATTTTGATGCCATTCTCACAATTATTTATTCCCCCAAATTAAAATCAGTAGGTCTCTCCTTGCTTCTACATTATTACATCTGCAGCATGTTCTATTGCAACCTGCATACAGAATACCTTGAGCATCTTTTTCAGCTACGGCGATGTGATCAGAAATGCCATCTGATTTTCTCAGTGTTGGATCGTGTTACCTGAACTTAGATTTTTCTGAGCAAAGTTGGAAGCTCATCATCACCAACTTTATCCTCGGAGGTCAGGCTCTCATCTGCATGGCGGCAGGGAGGCATTTGTGAGGACATGCTGTCATCTTTGGAATAAAATCCGTAAGTCTTTAGGAATTCTTGGTTTAGATATAAAGCTCAGATTTATGTGCTTACTAAATCACTATGGCTTTCCAAGTGTCAAGGTGGTTTTAATATTTGTAACTAGGAGAAAAAATTCAGAATGAAACAAAAGGATAGAGCAGAAAGGGTTAGGGGAATTAAGATTTCTACAATCTTATTTATAAAACCAAAGATGTTTCTTACTATAAAAGGATGATGGCATTATTCCTTGCTTGCTGAAATATGGGTTTCCCCCCCCCCCCAGTGACTGCTCTTGGCCCTTTTAGCATAGTACTGCATTTTTGACCACAGGGTATTCTGCCTTATGAAAGCCAGGCTGTTGGGAGGCTGTGGAGCAAAACAGAAAGAAGAAATCTCGGGGAGAGAGGGCTTCTTTCTGGAATCACTAGTGTACTGGCACTTCATAATGCCCCCACTCTCTGAGTGACATTAACACAACAGCACACACAGCTAAATATGTTACATACAATATTTGGACTTCAATTATTCTAATTATTGTTTACTTAGGATCAGTTCAACATATATGAGAGGGTTTTTTCCATCCCCATTTTAAAAACCACATCATCTGCTAGGAAAGTGATACAATCCAGATCTCATTTGTTCTTTATCTGATGACTGTTTTCCAAGAGAAACTGTCACCAGTTGCCAAGTGTCACTACTGTAGTCAAAGTGTGAGTTCCTTATTGCTTGGGGTGAGGTGGAGGGTTTTGAGGGAACAACAAAGATGTCAGGGTTAAGACTTTTCATTCTTTGTGTAGTGTGAAAGCCATGGGCCCTGCAGGTACAAGAAGTAATATTAGACACAGTCCTGGAGAATGGCTTAGAGAGTGTTAGGAAAAGTACATGAGACTAAGGGGGAAAACCTAAGGGATGATGCCGAAGAGGATACAAAATGCTGGAGCCGGGACAAGCAAAGGTAGGGCAAATCCAAAGACAGAGCTCCAGAGGCTTAATTAGCTAGAGAGCTGTGCTCGTATTTGTTCTCTGAGAACCGGGTTGTAAATGATGATGTCTGTGGCATTTGTTTTCAGTGTCCCTATCTGCCACTTCTGTGCCCTTTCCCTTCTGTTTGGCAGTCTGTGTGCTCTGTCAGCTCTGTCTTTATATTTTCCTATGTTCTAGATGTGCCATTTATGAGTGCTCTGCTGTTCTCTCATAGCTTCTCTTATCGTTAAAATTTATTTTATCTCATTTTGAAATACTCCGTTACAGTCGTCTGCTGCTTTGTGGCCATCTATTATTTTTTTTCCAGTATAAGGTAATCATCCCAGTATAGTTGACCCTTGAATGACATGGGTTTCAACTGCATGGGTCCACTTGTATGTGGATTTTTTCCAATCCAGTACAGTACTGTCAATGTGTTTTCCTTATGGGTTTTAAGTAACATTTTTTTTCTCTAGCTTACTTTAGTCTAAGAATATGGTATATAATACACATAACATACAAACTTTGTGTTAATCAACTATTTCTGTTATCGGTAAGGCTTTTTTAGTCAACAGTAAGCTATTAGTAACATTTTTGTGTGGGAGGGAAGGCAAAAGTTATATGGTGATTTTCTAGTGTGTGGGGGGTTGGTACCCATATCTCCTCTGTTGTTCCAGGTCACTTGTATATGACTGGGACCGATTCCCCTTTTCTCTTTTATTTGCACGGAACTCCATCAGAGTCCTCTTCAGCTTCTCACAGCCAATGCGATGACTTTCCCTGCACGTTTAGGAGTTCTTCGTAGGCAGTACCCAGGAGAGCTTTCCCAGCCTCATAGATGTTGCCGGACATTAAAAAAATATGACCTCTTCTGGAGCCATCTCTGATTCCCTCCTTCATGAATAGTTGTCTGTCTCTGTCTCCATCCCTAGGATGCCCATTCTACTCTTGCATTGTATTCTCAGTGGTTTATCTCTAGGTGCCATTTTGTTCATTTGGTTGAGGACTCAGAGAGCCTTGATTGTGATTGCTCAGATCACCCTGCCCCATTTTCTGTCTTCCTGCAACCACTCCTGGGTCCCTGGAGTCTTTCTCCACATACTCCTGGTGAGAACCTGCACAGTCCCTGCAGGCTAGGGTGGTGTCCCAGAATCCCACTGGGAGTGCGATTCCTCCCTCTGGGTGTGATCTCTTAGTGGGCTGCTTCCTCTTTCCCAGTTCAGTCAGATGTCCTCTGCTGTTTTCCTAACACCATTTACTCAGCAGTCTCAGGCTGCAGGGATGGTGTGGGAGTGAGGGAGGGTGAGGGCTGCACCCAGATGAGAGAGACCTGCCACTCATCCCCACTTGTTTTTATTGAGGATTCCTTTCATAGATGTTCTCTTTCTCTTCCTCTTCTTTCTCTCTCTACCTCTCCCCATCCCTTTCTGTTAAGCTGTTTTAGGAAAGGATTTGGAGATTCACAAACTTCTCCAGCAAGCCCCCATTTTGCCCCCTCAGAAGGTCCCCTGTACTAGTCAGGGTTCTGCAGAGAAATAGATAATATATCTATCTCACTGTTCTTGTTTCTCTGCAGAGAATATATATATATTACAGGAACTGGTTCATACATCACAGAGGCAGACATCCCATGATCTGCTGACTGCAAGTTGGAGGACTAGAAAATTCCACAGTGTAATTCGGCCAGCGCCCCCCAAGTCTGATGGCAGAGGAGAAGGATATTCCAGCTCAGGCAAAGGGAACAACCCCCTCTTCTTCCTCTGTTTTGCTCTATTCAGGCCTCAGTGGTTTGCTGATGCACACCCAAGTTGGACAGCAGTCTTCTTTACTGGGTCTACTAAGTCAAATGCTAATCTCTTCCAGAAACATCTTCACAGACACATTCAGATATAATGTTTTACCAATTGACTGGGCATCTCTCAGCCCATTCAAGTTGACACATAAAACTAACCATCACACCATTCTTTTCCTCTAGGTTGAAACTGTTCTTTCATTGGGTTCCAGGGTTTCAAATCACTGTCTTTGGGCCTCCTGCTTCTTGATGGTTCCAGTACATTTTTATAGTCCCCTCATCTAACTGACCCTCTGTATGTGATGTTCAAGGGCTGTGTCTTTAGCCTTTTCCCCATACTTTTTCTGGGTAATTTTTACTGTACTCCCTCTTTTTAGATCTTTTTCTGTTTGGTGAAGACTTCTCTGATATGTATCCAATTCTGCCAGTTTAGTTCTCTGCTAAACTTCAGACCCGTGTTTCAGGCTGCCAGTCAGATGTATAACAGGTGAATTATATTTAGAAAATTCCAAAGCTAAACACTTCAGCTTCCCACCAGAAACTTTTTTACCCTAATTCAGAGGCCAGAAGCAATTTCGTAGAAACCAGGTAGTCATTCTGGATTCTTCCCTGGACTCCTCTATTCTGGAAATCTCTAACTTCTGCCTAAAAGTTCTGAGAACTTTTAAGATTTTCTCTTAGCAACTTTTAAATATATAACACAGTATTGGTAACTATATTCACCATGCCAAACATTAGCTTCTCTGGGGTCTCTTTTCTATGGCCACTAACCCCATTCAGGAGGAATTCACATTCATGACCTATTCAGTTCCCTCATGCCACCTCCTAATGCCATTACATCAGGAATTATGATTTCAACTTATGAATTTCGGGGGGGGACACATTCAAAGTTCTCATCATAAGAAAAAAATCTTATAACTGCAAAGTAATAGGTGTTAACTTGTTGTGGTGATCATTTCACACTATATACATATAGCAAAACATGTCATAAACTTAACCTAATACAAAATTATATGCCAATTATACCTCAAAAAAACCTGGAAAATTTTTCTAAAAATTAAACTATTGACATAGGGAAAAAATTCTGTTCAAGTTAGCATTGTGAAGACAATCAGGTTAATGTTGCCTTAACACCATTAAGAGAAATTAGACCTTTACATGTTTGGAATAAATGTATTGAAAGAAATGTTTAGTAAGCTATTACATTTTTATAAACCACATCTAATCCCAGTGTATATCAACA
Source organism: Suricata suricatta (assembly GCF_006229205.1). NCBI lineage: Eukaryota > Metazoa > Chordata > Mammalia > Carnivora > Herpestidae > Suricata > Suricata suricatta. Next base: position 71,290,576 of record NC_043706.1, on the reverse strand, counting down.
TAGCTTTAGAAACATCATTAATTTTTCACATTAACAATTGATTTTAGAATTTATGCAATCCAGCGATGCTTCAATGGCATTGAAACAGCCAAAGGCAAAAGAAATTAGCAGAAAAGTAAAGTAGTAAATTTATTAGCATGAGATGAATCCTTGTCTGCAAAAATATATTGCTACCCATGGGATCAGTCTACTCTATAGCGTGGCTGGGAAAGTTTTGTCACTTTGAAACGCCTTTTCCTTTGCTTTTACATTTTCTGGCAAACAGAACACTGTTCAGAAACTCACTATCCTAAAAGAAAAAATAGATTTCTGATTGTTTTCTTCCCTCACTCGAGAGAAGCTTATCAATTCTTTGTTGGCATTCTCTTCTCTTGAAGTATAGTTTGTAGGCCCAGTTTCCTCACATCTGAATCATTTTTCTCTGAGGCACATTTTTTTTTCATTTTTACACATGTGTAATTTTTTTTTGATACATGAAGAACTTCCTGCATTTTATCAGCATTTTAGTGTGTGTAACCAAACTCTTCTCAATAGCATTGTTAGGACATTTTGCTTACTTCCCTCTCTAGATTCTCTCATTAAGTTAAAAACCCAGGTGGCTGGTCTCTACTTTTATTCTGAAATGATTCAGTCTAATACATTGGTTGTGATATCTTTAACTTTTGTGTAACTAAGAAGGCTTGGTTGGTACTATCTTTAGAACATAAACACATGTTTAAAGCTAACTGTCCCAGCAAATGTTTGTAAAATCATTTTAATATTCACGTAGTTTTTATATTTTATTATTTTAAAGATGCCTTTTAACATCTGCATTTTACAGCTTTAAATTATGTTTTGTCTTGATAAAAAATTTGATAAAAATATAAAATATTTTGTCTTCATGTAAGTAACAGAATTCTTTTTTACAGAAATCATTATTGCTGAAGCAGTTGTAATCCAGTGCCATCTTGGAGTTAAAAAAAGAAAACTATTCTAATATGTTTTACAGAGAGAAGAGTATTTGCAAATAGGCCAGGCTGATTCCAGAATGGAAATCAGCCACTAGAAAAATTTAAACTCTCAATACTGCTTTTCAGAAATCTGATAAAACCTTGTGTTAAACTGAGAAGACGGGTCAGAAGTTCAATGGTTCTCTTAAAAAAATGAGGATATTTAAAAAAAATTTAAATGAAAGAAACATTTGATGAGCCTTGCTTATAATATGTAAATAAAGAAATGCATCTGATTTTTGCAAAATCTAAGTCATGCAACATTTTATATGCAAGAATGGTAATGAAGAAGATTGGATACTTCTTGAAATTCAGTTGGCCTGACTCTTAAAAGCTTCAGGCCCACTCCTTCTCAGGAATTTGGCTGAACCAAATTTTAACTGCCAATTTGCATTCGGGAGCACATTGATGACAGCTAAAACTTTCCTGTGGAGATGCTTGTGATGTCTTTTCCAGGAGTGGTGGGCGTAGCTAAGTGTGTCTTTCCTCAGGTCTTTAGAATCTCTGTGTAGGTACATTATTTTATAGTGATACAATATCACTGCAGGGAAATGTGTTTTGAGGTTTGGATTTGCAAGAGATATGAGATGCAGGTTGTGGTTTTGACAGGGTGAGAGTCAGTCTATGGCCAAATGAGAGTTAAGTAAGAAAGGAAGAAGGCAAGTACGTAGAAAAGTGTTAACATTCTTTTTACACCAACTCCTGATTCACACCCCCCCCACCCCATGTTATTCCTCTGTTCTCATTCCTCCACCAAAGGATCCCTGTCTTTTTTATAGGCAATCTGGTTTCTCGGGCCCAAAACTTTTTTGAGTCATCACTGAATTTTCTATCTTTCACATCCCACATCCAGCAAATCCTGTTGGCACTGTATTCATTTTATAGCACAAATTTGGCCATTTCTTACCACTTCTGCCTCCACCTAGTCAGCATGCTTTTTCCCCAAGACTATTGCAATAGCCTCCTAATCGATATTCCCCGTTTCTGCTCCTGCCCCGTTACTGGCTTTCTTGTGACACCTAGCAGCTAATAGGATCCTTTAAACACATAAATCAGATCGTTTCACTCCTCTGCTCAAACTCACCACACCTTCCCATCGCATTTGGTGCAAGGCCCCATATCAGTGGTTCTCAACATGTCTGCACATTGGAATCATCTGCGGAGTTTTGCAAATTACCTTCACCTGGGTATCATCTCCAAACAACTGCAATTAGTTCTCTGGGGTTAGGGCCTGTGAATTTTTTTTATTAATGTTTATTTATTTTTGAGAGCACCAGCAGGGGAGGGGCATAAAGAGAGGAACAGAGGATCCAAAGAGGGCTCTGCACTGACAGCAGCAAGCCAGATGAAGGGCTCAAACTCACAGACCACGAGATCATGATCTGAGCCAAAGTCGGCCTCTCAACTGACTCAGCTACCCAGGTGTCCCAGAACTTGTGAATTTTAAAAGCTCCCCAGATGTTTCAAAGGCACGGTGATGGTTGAAACTCTTTTCTGGCTTGTTTACAACACGATTGCCCACCCTCTCCCCTTGGCTCTCTCTGATTTGCCATGTTGACTTTCTTGTTGCTCCTGAAGCTTGAGGCATATTCATGACTCAAGGCTTCTGCACTTGCTACTCCTCATTTCAGTGGCTACATAACTCATCTCTCACTACACTCAGATCTCTGCTTAAATGTCACCTTCTCTAAGAGTCCTTTTCTGGCCATCCTATCTAAAATAGGCTATCAGTCCTCATCTTACTCTAGCCAATTGCCCTATTTAGTTTTCTTAAAGAAAGCATTAATATTATAGTACAACTACTGGTGCGTGGGTTTACCCCCCTCTTTCTCACCACTAAGAACGTAAAATTGAGGCCAGAGAATTTGTCTAATTTGTTCACTGCTATATGTCAAGCTTGTAGAATAGTTCCTAGCACCTAGATATTGTAGAGACTTAATACATATTTATTTACTAGCATTAAAAAAATTTAAAAAAAAATTTTTTTAGTTTGGGCAGTAGTAAAAAAGATGCCACTATCTGGGATTTGTGGCTTGAAAGTTAAACTTTGTCTCTTACTGGTTTTTTTTTTTTGCTTCATTTTGACTTTTCTGGAATTTCCCCACAGTCCTTGTCTGTGAGGTCTGGCTGGGGCACTTTTCTGCAGAGTTACTCTGAGACTTGGCAATGAATGGTCCCTAATGAATCTCAGGCCCCAGGGCTGGGTGGAGCTCTGGCTTCACCTGAACTTGGTACAGCTGGGCTGGCCCCAGGGTAGGCTGGGAAGCTGCAGCCATTGTGTCCACGGACCTTGCAAGAGGACTAGACTGCAGGAAGGACTCGGCAGAAAAAAACCTGGAGTTTTAAATCCAGTTGTTGCCCAGTTATTTCAAGATTCTGTTAAAAATCCAGAGGAGGTAAAATGGAAATTTTGTGTTTGTTTATACAGCAATATAATTGGCATGCTATATTCGTTTCAATTATACAATGGTCTGATATATGTTATACTGCAAAAGATCACTGCAATAAGTCTAGTTAATATCTATCAGCCCACATACTTACATTTTTTTTCTTGTGTTGAAAACTTTAAGATTTAACTTAGCAATTCTTAAATATACAGTATAATTTTTTCTATTGCATATATTTTCCACAACTTCCTTATTCATCCATATGTGGATGGATACAGGTTGTTTCTGTGTCTTGGATATTGTAAATAATGCTGTAGTAAACAGAGGGGTGTCTATATCATTTTTTTATTTGATGTTTTTGTTTCCTTTGGATAAATACCCAGAAGTAGAATTGCTGGATCATATGGTAGTTCTATCTTTAATTTTTTGAGAAACTTCCTTTTTGTTTTCATAGTGGTAGTACCAGATTCCATTTCCCACCAAAAGTGCAACAAGTGTCCCCTATTCTCCACATTCTTGCCAAAACTTGTTATTCCTTGTTTTGTTTTTTTTGATAATAGCCCTTCTAACAGGTGTGAGAAGGTAGCTCATGATTTTCATTTGCATTCCCCTGTGATGATTAGTGATGTGAAGCATCTTTTCATGGACCTGTTGGCCAACTGTATGTCTTATGTAAAAAAATATTTATTCAGATCCACAGCCCATTTTTTAATCAGACTGTTTTTGCTATTTAATTATATGAGTTCTTTATATATTTTGGACATTAACCTTTTATCTGATATATGATTTAGAAATATTTTCTACCATTTGGTAGATTGCCTTTTCATTTTGTTGGTGATTTTCTTTGCTATGCAGAAGCTTTTAAGTTTGATGTAGCCCTACTTGTTTAATTTGTTTCTTTTACTTTTTTTTGGTGTCCTATCCAAAAATTACCAAGACAGATGTCAAGGAGCTTAATACCTAAATTTTCTTCTAGGATTTTTATGGTTTCAAATGTATTGTTAAAGTTTTTAATTCATTTAGAGTTGATTTTTGTGTGTGGTTTAAGACTGCAGTCCAATTTTATTCTTTTGCATATGGCTGTTCAGTTTTCCTAACACCCTTTATTGAGGAGATGGTCCTTTACTCATTGTATATTCTTGGATCCTTTGTCATAAATTAATTGCCCATATGACCCGTCCGGCAGGTCAGTCAATGCAGGTCCTGAGGGAGGGAATGAGAATTGGGGGACAGGGGGCACAGAGAATGGAGGCAAGACAAAGTCTCTGATCAAGCCTCATTTATTGAGAACACACACATCTTATAAAGGGTAGAAGGCGGGAAGCAAGGCACTCAACGTAGGTCGGTTGCTAAGAAACAGGGTCAAGTGATAAAGGGAAACCGAAACTGCAATTTCAATACAGTGCCTGAGGGGCCGATAAGAAAGCCCAGACTGGCTGTCTCCAGCACTGAGCTGGGGAGTGACACTGCCCTGCCTGCAGGCGGCTGATCTTTGTTCTTCTGGAAGCTCCCCACACCCATATATGCATGGGATTATTTCTGGGCTTTCTGTTATATTAACATATGTCTCTGTTTTTATGCCAAGACCATACTGTTTTGATTACTATAGCTTTTTAATATATTTTGAAACCAGGAAATGTGATGTCTTCAGCTTACTTCTTCTTTCTTAAGATTGCTTTGGCTATTTGGAGTCTTTTATGGTTTGATGTGAATTTTAGAATTGTTCTATTTTTTTTTAATGCCACTGGTATTTTTATAGGGGTTGCATTGGTTCTTGTACATTGCTTTCAGTAGTATGGGCATTTTAACAATATTCTTCCAATCCACGGGCATGAAATATCCTTCCACTTATCTGTGTCTTTGTCAATTTCTTTCATCATTGTCATATGGTGTTCAGTGCAGTCTTTCACCTGCATGGTTAAATTTATTCCTAGGTATGTTACTTTTTTATGCAATTACAAATAGGATATAAAGTTATTTTTTCTGATAGGTTTATTAGTGTATAGATATCCAATTGATTTTGTATCCTTTAATTTTGTTGAATTTGTTTATACTAACAATTCTTTTTAGTGGCATCTTTAGATTTTTTTAATTTATGGTATGTCATCTGCAAATGGAGAAAGATTTACTTCATTCTTTCTGTTCTCAGTGACTTTTATTTCTTTCTCTTGCCTAATTGTTCTGCTTAGGACTTCCAATACTAAATTCAATGAATGTGATAAGAGTGGGCATTTTTGTCTTGTTCTTCATATTAGAGGAAATCTTAGAGCTTTCAGCTCTTTGCTGCTGAATTTGATGTTAACTGTAGGCTCGTCACATTTGGTCTTATTATGTTGAAGTATGTTTCCCCTATACCCACTTGGTTGAGAGTTTTTATCATATATGGGGGTAGAATTTTGTCAAATGCTTTTCCTGTGTCTATTGAGATAATCATATAATTTTGTACTTCCTCTGTTAATGTGGTGTATTACATTGATTGATTCATTTGTAGATGTTGAGCCATCCTTGCATCCCTGGAATAAATCTTACTTCATCATGCTGCGTGTTTTCTTAATATAGTGTTTAATTTGGTTTGCTAATGTTTTGTTGGGGATTTTTGCATCCATGTTCATCAGGCATATTGGCCCATAGTTTTCTTTTTTTGAACTGTCCTTGTTTTGGTATCAGGGTAATGCTGACTTTGTAAAATGAATTTGAAAGTGATCCCTTCTCTTTGATTTTGGGAAGACTTTGAGGATTGGCATTAATTGTTAAAATGTTTGGTAGAATTCACCACTGACGCCTTCTGGTCCTTGACTTTTGTTTGTTGGGAGATTTTTGATTACTGATCTAATCTTCTTGCTAGTAAATGATGATTTCAGATTTTCTATTTCTTCATGAATCAGTCTTGGTAGGTTGTATATTTCTAGGAATTTATCCATTTCTCTCAGTTGTCCAATTTTTGGGCCACTGATTGTTCAGGACATGGTCATTTCTTTTGACTCTTTGTATTTCTGTGGTATCCATTGTAATATCTCTTCTTTAATTTCTTTTTTAATTATTTGAGTCCTCTTTTTTTTAGTGCATGTAACTAAAATTATGTCTGTTTTGTTTATCTTTTCAAAAAACCAATTCTCGGGGCACGTTGGTGGCTCAGTTGGTTAAGTGTCTGATTCTTGGTTTTGGCTCAAGTCATGATCTCATGGTTTGTGGGATCAAGCTCCATGTTGGGCTCTGTGCTGACAGTGCAAAGCCTGCCTGGGATTCTCTCTCTCTCTCTCTCTCTCTCTCTCTTTCTCTGCCCCTTCCCCATATGTGCTCTTTCTCTCTCAGAATAAATAAATAAACTTAAAAAAACACCCAATTCTTAGTTTTATTGATCTTCTCTATTGTCTTTTTTAAATCTCTATTTCATTTATTTTCACTCCCATCTTTGTTATTTCTGTCCTTCTACTAACTTTAGAATTTTTCCTAGTTCTTGAAGTGTAAAAGTTAGTTTGTTTGAGATCTTTATTGTTTCTTAATGTAGGCATTCATCACTATTAGCTTCCCTCTTGGTGCTGCTTTTGTTGCATCCATAAGTTTTGATATGTTGTATTTCATTTTATTTGTCTCAAGATATATTTTTAAATTTCTTTAAATTTTTTTTAATGTTTGTTTTTGAGAGAGATACAGAGTGGGAGTGGGAGAGGGGCAGAGAGAGAGAGAGGAACACACAGAATCTGAAGCAGCCTCTAGGCTCTGAGCTGTCAACACAGAGCTCGACATGGGGTTTAACCCATGTTCTGTGAGACTATGACCTGAGCTAAAGTCAGACCCTTAACCAACTGAGCCACCCAAGTACCCCAGAATTCTTTTTTGACTCAATGGTTATTCAGTAAAATGTTGTTTAATAGTCACATATTTATGGATTATCCAGTTTTTTTTCTTGTAATTGAATTTTTGCTACATGCCAGAAAAAGATGCTTGATATGACTTCAGTCTTCTTAAATTTATTAAAACTTGTTTTATGGGATAAGGTATGACCTATCCTTGAACGTCTGTGACTTTGAGAATAATGTGTATCTGGTTGCTTTTGGATGGAATGTTCAGTAAATGTCCATTAAGACCATCTGTTCAAATATGTTGTTTAAGGCCAATGTTTTCTTATTGTTCTTCTGTCTGGGTAATCTATGCATTGAGGAAAGTGGAGCAGTCCCCTACTATTATTATACTGCTATCTATTTCTTTTTTTATTTTTGTTACTATTTACTTTATATATTTAGCTGCCCCTTCTTGGGTACATAAATATTTACAGATGTTACATCTCTTTTGATTGACACCCTTATCATTATGTAATGATCATTTTTGTTTCTTATTATTGTCTGTGTCTTAAGATTTTTTGTCTAAAATAAACATAGCTGCCCAAGCTTTCTTTTGATTTCTGTTTGCATGGAATATCTTTTTCCATTTCTTCACTTTCAGTCTCTGTGTGTCTTTATATCTGTAGTGAGTCTCTTGCAGGCAGCATATGGATGGGTTTTGTATTTGTATCCATTCAGCCACTCTGTCTTTTGATTGGAGAATTTAGCACATTTACATTTAAGGTAATCATAGATAGGTATTATTTATTGCCATTTTGTTAACTGTTTTCTGGTCGTTTTGTAGCTCCCCTCTGTTACTTTCTTCTCTGGCTCTCATTATATATGATTTGGTGATTTTATGCAGTACCATGCTTAGATTCCTTTTATCTTTTGTGTTTCTATTGTAGATGTTGCTTTGTGGTCACTATGAAGTGTACATATAAAAAGGTATGTTTTTAACAGTCTATTTTAAGTTAATGAAAACTTAAGTTTGAATACATTCTAAAGCTCTATATCAATACATTCTCACCATGTTTTGTGTTTTTGATGTCATGCTTTAATCTTTTTAGCTTGTTTATCAAAGCTAAATTATCAAAACATGGTCAAAGTTATATTTATTGTCATTTTTGTCTTTTAACCTTTATATTAGCTTTATAAGTGATTAACTGACCATGTTTATAACAATTTTTCTGAATCTTACTATATATCTGCCTTTACCAGTGAGACTTACACTTTCATATGATTTCCTGTTACTAATTAATGTCCTTTTGTTTCAGTTTAAAGAAGACTCTTTAACATTTCTTTAAAGGCTTGTCTAGTGATGATGAACTCCTTTAACTTTTGCTTGTCTGAAAGACTCTAGCTCTCCCTCAATTCTGAAGGATAGTTTTGCTTGGTAGAATATTATTGTTTGGCACTTCCCCCACCCCTGTATATTTTGAGTATATTGTGCCATTCACTTCTGGCCTGCAGTTTCTGTCGAAAAATCTGCCAATAGTCAAGTTGTTTTTCTCTTGCTGCTTTTAAGAGTCTTTTCTTTTCTTTAACTTTGACAATTTAATTATAATATGTGTTGGTGTGGACTCCTAGATTTGGATGTCTGTTTTCTTCTTCAGATTAGGGAAGTTTTTGGCTATTTCATAAATCATTCTTTCAAAAATCATTCTTCCCCTTTTGTTTTTCTGTGATCCTGATAGTGCAAATATTGGTCCTGTAAGGACAAAGTCTGAACCTAACAGACTCCATGACAGAGGTCCCCCTCTAAACTAGAAGGTCTAAGGTTCAGTCTCTCCGGAACTATTAGGTGGTTACACATTACCCGAGGCAAGAGAGACCACTTTGCAGTATCCAATCAGGGAAGACCAGCTACCTCTCCCCACATCCCTAAAGGTGAGGCCTACAGATAGAAACTTTAGATAGGATCCTGTTACCTAATGTTAAAGTTAACCTGATAGTCACCGAATAAGACCCTGAACCTGCTTTGTAATTGGTTAATTTCAAAGGTACTCTAAATGTTGTAATTGGGTCTCACCAAAACAAACACCCTGGACAATGTGTATGGTTAGAGTTACTGCCAATGCTGTTATATGATAATGATTGGATGTCACAATTTCTTGTAACTCTCTCTTCCTAAACCCCATAAAAATCCTACTCAGCCCTTGTTTGGGGCTCTCAGCACGGATCCACTGCATTGGTGAAGGCTGTGAGACCGAACTTAGGCCTGGCGAGCCTAAGACGTAATAAAACTGCCCTTTGCTTTTGCATGCGTGACTCGGTCTCCCTGGTGGTCTCTGGTTTTTTGGGGTGATATTGAAATCTTGGGCATTACAATCCATGTGATATAGTCTCATCAGTCCCTTAAGCTATCTTCATTCTTTTTCTTTTTTCTTCTTCTCCCCCTCGTCCTCCCTCTAACTGAATAAATTCTACTGCCCTTTGAATTTGCTGATCCTTTCTTCTTCATCTAGTTGCTACTGAACTCTTCTGTTAAAGTTTTTAGTTCAGGGGCTCCTGGGTGGCCTCAGTTAAGCGTCTGGCTTCTGGCTTCGGCTCAGGTCATGATCTCACAGTTCATGGGTTCGAGCCCCACATCAGGCTCTGTGCTGACAGCTAGTTCAGAGCCTGGAGCCTGCTTTGGATTCTGTGTCTCCCTCTCTCTCTGACCCTCCCCTGCTCAGGCTGTCTCTCTCTGTCTCTCAAAAATAAATTAAAAAAAAACATTAAAAATTATAAAGTTTTTAGTTCAGCTATTGCAATTTTTGGCTCTGTGTTCTGTTTGGTGCTTTTTAAATATTTTCTTTGTTGCAATTCTCACTTTATTCATGAATTGCTTTCCTGACTTCAGTGATCATTTTTATGACTGTTATTTTAAACTCTTTATCAGGTGAATCACTTATCTGCATTTCATTAAGATCTTTTTCTGATATTTTATCTTGTTCTTTCTTTTGTAACACATTCCTTCTCTCTGTTTCTTCATTTTTAAATTCTCTATATTGGTTTCTATGCATTAGAAAAACAACCATCTCTACTCATCTTGAAGGATTTTTCTCATATAGGAGATGAATCTTGTTGTTCAACCTTGTCTTAGCTCTTTGTTGTCTCTCAAATGTTTGTGATCATCCAAGCAGCCTATTTTATTTTTAATAGGTCCCAGTAGTTGGGAGTGTGCCAAAACCTTTCTGTGTCCCAAAGGGGAAGACCTCAGTCAGCACCTAGACTCTGGCTGATTGGAAGGTGAACCCTTTAAAGTATTTAAATATTTACTTTTAGAGGAAGACTGGGAGATGAACACTTCTGTCTGTTCTCTCTATGCAGAGACCTATAGTCATAGTCAATTAAGAACTGTTTCTCTGTTTGCTACTGTCCCATTGAACCCATGAACAAGCCCTACTGGCCACCAGAGCCAGGCTATCAAAAAATCTGTCCTCTAAGCAGTAGCCACAAAAGATGGGATACCAGATATATGCAAAAGTTCCTTTCTTGGAGATACTGGTGACCTGGTGCAGGATAGAGCACGAGTGTGAAGGTACTGTCTGCCAGCCTCCCTGGGTTCTGGAGATTATTGCAATCTGCCCCTAAATGTGTGTTTAATTAGAAGTCTGCCCTTCAGACTACAACTATGAAGGTAAACTAATGGGCCTTTTCCCCCAGAAAAAACTGTGAGTTTCAGTCCACTGTCTCTTTGCTGAGCACTGTGGTGGGTGTGGGGGTGGGGAGAGTGGATAGCTAGTTAAAACTCTTTCTTTGTTTATTACAACCTGTAGGACCCACAGATGTAAGCCCCATTGACCACCAGAGCTAGTCAATCAAGTGGTGTCTCCTGGGCAGCAGCCACAAAAACAGGGCTCTTGACACATGCACAATGACTTCCCTGGAGATACTGGTGACCTGGAATGAGGCAGAAGGAGTACAGAAATGGTATTTACTGGCCTCTATAGTCTTTGCAGAGTAATTATTTTTTCTTATTTAATGTTTATTTATTTATTTTTATAGAGAGCACGGGGGAGGAGCAGAGAGTGAAGGAGAGAGCGAATTCCAAGAAGCTCTGCACTGTCAGTACAGGTTCCCATGAACCATGGGATTGTGACCTGAGCTGCAATCAAAAGTCGAATGCTTGGGGCACCTCTGTGGCTCAGTTGGTTAAGCATCTGACTTGAGCTCAGGTAATAATCTCATGGTTAGTGGGTTTGGTCCCCGTGTTGGTCTCTGTGCTGACAGCTCAGAGCCTGGAGCCTGCTTAGGTTTCTAGTCTCTCTCTCTGCTCCTCCCCTGCTCTCTCTCTCTCACACACTCTCGCTCTCTCTCTCTCTTTCTCTCTCTCTCTCAAAAATAAATAAACATTAAAAAAAAATTTGAACGCTTAACCAACTGGGCCACCCAGACACCCCTACAGGCCCCTGGATGTAAAAGTTAGATGCTTGCTCCTTAGGCCGATGCTTTAAGATAAGCAAATAGATCTTTTTCCTAGAAAGACTAGACATTTCAGTCCACTGCCTTTGTGCTAGGTCCTGTAAGTGCACTTAATTTCTTAAGAACTGTATTTCAGTTTAGTGTAGCCTTGTGGGCCTCCTGGATACAAGCTCCACTGGCTTTCAAAACTGTATGTTTTGGGGGCTTGTCTCTTAGGTACATTTAAAATTGGGATGCCAGGGGTGCCTGGGTGGCTCAGGTGGTTAGG
>NC_043706.1:71246528-71278601 GCF_006229205.1 Suricata suricatta | reverse complement strand
GCTCTCTCTCAAATAATAAATAAATGTTAAAAAATATATTTAAAAGAAATTTTAAAGGAAGTGTGTTTAAAATTGGGATGCCAGATGTGAGGTTCAAATCCTCTGCTCCTCAGAGAGAAACTTGGGGTTGTGGGCTTCCTCCTGATTGTGGGCTGCCATGCTGGCAGTGGGGCTTATGGCAAAAGTGTGTCTCAGCCTCTCCTATTTATTTCAATGTGGTGTTTTTCTCAGCTGCTTGATGTGTGACAGTCATTCATCTAGCTTTCAGGTTTCTTTCAGAGGAAATTGTCCTGTGTGGAGATGTAGATTAGGCATCTGTGGGAAGAGGTGAGTTCAGGATCCTTCTAAGTTGCCATTGTGAAACAGAGATCAGAAATATTTATTTTGGGGCACCTGGGTGGCTCAGTCAGTTAAGCGTCTGGCTTTGGCTCAAGTCTTGATCTCACGGTTCTTGGGTTAGAGACCCGCGTCTGCCTCTGTGCTGACAGCTAGCTCAGAGCCTGGAGCTGCCTCGGATTCTGTGCCTCCCTCTCTCTCTGACCCTCCCCTGCTTGCCCTCTCAAAAATAAATAGAAAACATAAATTTTTTAAAAAATTTAAATAAATGAGTTAATTAACAATGTAGTTTAATATATATGTGAATATATATGTATGTATATATATATATCATAGGCATTGTAAGAGGTTCTTCAAGCTATGCAAAGAACAAGATATAATTCTCCCTCTAGGCAGGGGAGGCTCCCATGCCAACGGATAAAAATAGAATCCAGTTTCCTGCATGTGCTATAAATAATGTGCTAGTGGCAATATCATAGGGATATTCCCACTGGCATATTTTGAGGAAGTTCCTAATATACACTTTTACTGATATGGAACATACAGTAGATGGGTCTTTTCAACATCTTTTTCCAACTTCTTTGTACCTTTCTGGGTTGTACCTAGTCTTGCTAGAAGACTAATAGGATTTTCTAAACTCTTGAGGTTAAGCTTTTGGATGCCATTTAATTTCTGCCCATCAGATGCAGATCCAGATCCAGGAGACCATAATTCAGAACTGATGTAAGTGTGGAAAGAAGTGGTGGTGCCTGACTATGCACATACTGCTGTGCACTGAGTAGGTACCACAGGGCTCTGAATTCAGCAGCTCCTACAACCATTTTTCAATCCCAGCATCACTGTGCTTACCATCCTCTGTGCCCTAAACTTACCCACTACTTCATATGAGTGCCATTGCCATAGTTTCTATAATAATTTTTTCCTGGATATAACATTTTAGGTTGACTATATACCACTCTCCACCCTGTCTTAAACATGTTGCTATCCTGTCTTGACATTTGTATTGTTTCCAAAGAGAATTTTGCTGTCCTTTTTACCTATAAATAATGTATATATTTTTTCTGCCTGCTTTTAAGATTGTGTCTTTATCACTGATTGTGAGCAATTTGATTTTTATGTGCTTTGGTGCAGTTTTTTCAGGTTTCTTGTGCTTGGGATTCACTGATCTTGTGACTGTGGGTTTATGGTTAATTACAGTTCATTGATTTTGGAAAATTTTGAGCCATTATTTTTTTAAACATGTTCCACCTGCTTTGAAGTTGTTGCCAGAGCTTACTGATGCTTCATTTTGGTTTATTATTATTATATATTTTCTTCTATGTTTCATCTTGAGTGTCTTCAAGTTCACTAGTCTTTTCTTCTAAAATGTCTAATATTGCTTTAGTTTTATCTAGCATATTTTTCATCTCACATGTGATAGGCAGAATTCTAAAATGACCCCCTGAGAATTTTTGTCTAATCCCCAGAACTGTGAATATTATGAGATACCATGCTCCCAATGATGTAATGCTGCATAACAAAAGGAAATTTTCAAATGTAGTCAAAGCTACCAGTCAGTTAACTTTGAGTTAGTCAAAAGGGAGACCATTGGAGTGGAAGTTATGTAAGTCTTTAAAATGACTGAAGTTTTCAGGATAGTATCAGAAGAAGCCAGAAATATGATGGACTGAATGCTCTGCCGCTGGCTTGAAGATAGAGGCGTTCATATAAAAAAGATCTGAGAGTGGCCTGTATGCTCCCAGTGACCTCTGACTGACCGCAAGGAAATGGGGACATCAGCCTTGTATCCACAAGAAACTGGAGTTTTCGAACAACCTGAGTGATCTTGGGATTGAATTCTTCCTCAGAGCCGCCCGATGAGAGTCTAGACCAGCCAGTAGTATAGTTTCAGCTATAGGACACCATAATCATCTATCCTAGCCTGTCTGTCCTGGACTTGTGACCTATAGGACTGTGTACTAATAAATAGGTGTTGTTTTAAGCTACCAAAATTGGAATAATTTGTTCCCTAGCAACAGAAGGCCAGTACATCATGTCTTGTTATTTTTATCTCTAGAAGTTTAATTAGGGTCTTTTTTCATATCTTCCATGTCTCTACTTAACTTTTTAAACACAAGGAATGCTATTATAAGAATTGTTTTTAATATTCTTGTCTGCTAGTTCTAATATCTGTGTCAGTTTCATTTGCTTGATTTATCCAGTACGCAATGTGGATTATATTTTTGTTTTGCTTTTCATGCCTTGTAATTTTTGATTTGATGCCTTGCACAATGAATTTTACTTTGTTGGGTGCTAAATATTTTTATATTTATATATAGATATATATCATATATAACCATATATATACGAATCATATAGATATATATCATGTAATCATATGTAGATATATGTGAAATATTTAAATATTTACTTATTTTTGAGAGAGAGAAACTGAATAGGGGATGGACAGAGAATGAGACACAGAATCTGAAGCAGGCTCCAGGCTCAGAGATACCAGCACATTTTTCAATGTGGGGCTTGAACCCACAAACTGTGAGATCATGAGCTGAGCCAAAGTCAGATGCTCTCAACTGACTGAGCCATCTAGGTGCCCCAGCCAATAGATATTTTTTAGCTTTGCTCTGAATGTGCAGTTAGCTTACTTGGTAACACTTGGATCCTTTCAGGTCTTGTCTCTAATACGTGTTAGGCAGCACCAGTGTTGTATTTAGTTTAGTACTATTAATTTTCCACTCAGAGGCAAGATGCTCCTAACTATTCTACCAATTCCTTGTGAGTTACAAGGTTTTCCAGTTTAATTGATGGGAATAGACACTATTCCTGACTCTGTGATATTTATTTATTTTTTTTCCCCAAGTATTTTTAGTTAGTTTGTTTGTTTTGTTCTTTTTTGTTTTCTTTTTTGTTTCTTTCTGGTACTTTCCACAAATACATGAGCTGATCCATGGTCAGACTTTGAGATTTTTAGACTTCTCTGAGAAGCTGTCTCTTCTCTGGCAATCTTATTGTGCAAACTCTAGCCTCCTTGCTTGGATTTCCAGCTCTGTCTCTTAAATTCAAGGAGTCTGCTAGTCTCCACCCAGGTTCCTTTTCCCCGTGCCATAGCCTGGAAATTTTCTCAAGGCTATAAACTTGGAATTCATAGGGATTACCTCATTTGTTCCCTATCTTTTAGGGATTACTGGCTTTCATTGCTTGATGTCCATCGTCTTGAGAACTGTGGTTTCATGTATTTTCTGCAGCTTTTTGTGGTTCAGATCCAATCATAAATCTCTTTCCTCCATCTTAGCCATAAGAAATCTTTCCTTGATCTTTTGACATGTAGTGGTATGTTGAGATACCCTACGCATACCTAGAAAATATTAACTTGTTAACAATTATGAATTGTAAGGGATAAATCAATGAATGGCATGTATCATGTACCACATTTATTTATACATTTATTTCTATGTAGTTTTGACATCCGAATACAAATAGACAACCATTCAAATCAGATGAAAGTGGTCATTAGAAGATAGTAGAGGAAAAGGCAAGTTGTGAGAATGATTAGGAGTTGACGGTAGAGATTATGGCAAAAATAAAATGCTAAGAAAATAGGGGGGCATATTGTAAAAACCAATGAGGTGGTAGTGTTGGAGGAGGAATGGAAATAAAGATGAAGAGGGAAATGATGATCCATGGGAGCAGTTTTTATTATAATGAATATGTTTTTTCATCTAGAGGAGGGTAAGTATGTTCTCTTTTTTTCTGTGTCTGTGTACTACTCACTTCTATACAAGCATGTAGCTCCAAATAGAGGACATGATAAACGGGGACAGCCATTTATTCCTGCAATAAACAATTTTTATTTATCATCTATTCTAATTGTGGCACTGGACTATGATAAAATATGCAAATTTTAGAAAAGTAGATACAGTTTTTATCTCAAGAATGGTAGAGTCTGGCAAGGGGGACAGACTATAGGCCATAACAACAGAATTTGTTGCTAAGAATGAGCAGGGTACTAACAGAGCCATAGAATGCCACCTATTTCAGAGTTGGAATGGGGGTGCTCTAGGAAAGCATCTCTGAGGTGAAATTTGAAGGATGAAGAATTGGGCAAATAAAGGGGAGAGAGAGGAAGAGAAGGGTGTTCTAGGCAGAGGCAACAAGGCTAGTGTCAGTAGGAAATGGTTTTGCAAAAGCCAAAGCTTAGTTGGAGCATGGGTTACAAGGGGTAAGGGAGCTTACTGGAAAGTTTGAGAAACTTGGGGGTAGAGGTGGCCCTTTCTAAGTGTTAACGTAAGTGGTGGCTATAGTCTGAAGAGCATCTATCCTAAGGATTCCTGGTCATATATTTCCTGGATATATAAACTTGTCTGCAGGAGAGGCCCAGGGTGGGAGATGACATTTTTCTTTCCTGGGATAATCCCTCTTTCATAGTTTTATAGCCAGGAACATACTTACTACATGACAAGATGGGAATTCTTACAGAGTTTGTGTATGTGTTCCGACAGACTGTAGAAACTCTAGTGAGAGCTTCTATCTATTCCAAATAGTTGGACATGTTGCTTGTGGTTTTTGAAAATAAAAAAAATGAAGACCAGGCAGTATGAAACAATGGATAGGAGGCTATATCTTGGCAGTTTTATTTTCAGAAGAATATTTGGTTTTCTTTTGAGCTTCAAGGTGGGGCATTTGAATATCTTGAGCACCTGTTTCTTGATCTGCAGACATAAAGAAATGAGGGTGATATAGCAGTCAAGGTATAACAAGTGAGAATGTTACACAGTGACTCATATTTTGGCATTTTAGAACATAAGCCAAGCTATTTTTTAAGTGTCCAAATATATAGAGTGCAAGGAACAGGCTAAATTACCTTCTTCGATCACTTGAGCAGTTATAAATCACTGATTAAATATTTAAAGTTATTTGTGTTATTTACAGAAGGCTGATAACTTTAAATTTGCATAATATCTCATAATAGTTTATTAAAAAGTGATGCACAATGTAGAAAGCAATATATCATTTAAATTACTTACAAAGTAAAGGCATTCACCTCCCCATGCCTCAGGGTTTATTAGAATAATTTTGTTTTTAAAATAGCATTTTCTTTAGAAAATTTGTATATATTTTTTTGTATTAGTTTTCCAGATATAAGATGAGGAAAAGGAAAAAGTAATTGTAAATTCTCTATCCCCTGGTGGCCAGTCCTCCAGGCAGCACAGAGGGAATATTAGTGTGATCATCTTGAGCATCTTTCTGGGCTCAAATTGGAGCCCTGCAATTCTACCTGTAAAACCTTGCGCTTGTTACCTAAATTCTCTAAGCATATGGGCGTCAGTTTGCCCATCTGTGGTAAAGGTATCTCAATGATACTTTTGTGACAAGATTGCCTTGAGAACTTAGCTCTTTCATGTTAGTGCCAGGCATATATTAAAGGCTCAGTATGTGTTAGCTGTTAGTATTAGCTCTTAGAATAGTGGGGCTAAATGTTTTGGTTCTCTCTGAGATTTTTGTGAAAAATATAGATGTTTCTTTAGAAAAAAAATTTCTATACAGGACATTTTGCATGTATTTTCAAGAGTCTCATCAACTTCTTGAGGCTGCTTCATAATTAAGAGGGGGGGTGGCGGAGATCCAATTTACATGGGAAGGGACTGACTAGATAAGAACAAGAATGTTGAGGGGCGCCTGGGTGGCTCAGTTGGTTAAGCATCCAGCTTTAGCTCAGGTCATGATCTCACGGTTCACGGGTTCAAGCCCCATGTTAAGCTCTGTGCTGACGGCTAGCTCAGAGCCTGGAGCCTGCTTCAGATTCTGTGTCTCCCTCTCTCTCTGACCCTCCCCTGCTCGCGCTGTCTTTCTCTGACTCTCAAAAAAGATAAAAAATATTTTTTAAAAAACCCAAGATGTTGATGTATATAAAAAATTGGTAAGTTTGATAAGGAGAAGATGCAATTCTATTCCATACCTTAAAATAAGAAGCAAAACTGTAGGTTGAGAATAAGGAGGGTAAGAAGTGTTGAAGCCCTAAGGATAGAAAAGTCAATAATTGGGAGAATGAGAAAATGAATTGCATAGGAGAAATAGAGCAGGGTTGCCAGACAGTGCTGAGGCCCACTGCAGATTTGTGATCACAAATTCAAAATAAGACCTGACAACTGTTTAAGTACAAATGTGGAGTAGAAATATAGTTGAGTGTAATCAGGTTTAGGTGTTTTCAGATGAGTATCAAGGAAGGAGAAGCAAGGGAATTGTGGTATATGATAACATAATATTTCTCATGTGATTTTACTTACCCCTTGTTATAGCTTTTGTTTGGAGAATCATGAGCCATGTGGTGACATGTAGACCTTCCATTACTGGGAAGTGGCAGGATATCTGTCATGGCAGAGGCAGGAGTACCCTCCCTTCCTTTTACTTCCCCACTCTTCTCTCCTTGTCAGGAGCCAGTGGGCTCAGAATCCTCATCTGCTTTTGCCTTGTGGGAGGAGATGCCTTTCTGAGATGGTACAGAGAGGACTCTCTACTCTAAATACTCATGCCTCTATCTTAGGGAACTATATTACTTAAGTAATTCCATCTTAAGTAACTACATTTCTGACAAGAGATTGTTCTGTTGAATTATCAAAGTATTCTTTGATAATCAAAGTATCTATGCATTTAATAAAACATTTTTCAAGAAAAACACTTGATATACAAAAAGTCATGCTCATGTTGAATTTCTGTGACTTAAAGGAGAAAATATATGCCTTATTTCACTTGCTTTAAAGTGTAAGAAAATGAAAACGAGTGAAGATAAGGGGCATAACTTTCCTTGCTCTTTTTAGAAAAGTGTTCTAAATTTCTCTACATGTTTAACTCCACTGCTAGGATTTTATTTTCTCCATCAACTTATTTCTGCCCTTGAGAATAGGAGTTACTAGCAGTTTCCTTCCCATTACTGCCAGAATTTGCCCTGTGATGAAACATAAGCCAGGGAAGCCACAGAACAAAAGGAAAGACAAAAATTTCTGCCCCTACCACCTCCACAGGGTACGGGTTTCTCCTTTCAAGTCTGGGTTCCAGGAGCAATACTCTTTCCTTTCCTCTTATATACAGATCTTTGTTTCTCAAGCAAGAATGATTTTACCAGCTGGTGTGAAGATCCGGGCATACCCCACTCAAGCAGAAAATGAAGAGTGTGCTCTTTTCTTCTATCACTGTAGAGAAGCAACATGAAATGATAGTGGGGAAAGATAGGCTTTCAAAGTCAGCTAGACATGAATTAAAGTATTGATTTACAGCAATTTGTAATAATTTTTCTGAGTCTTACATATAATTGAAGATTTTGATTTCTCCTCATCCTCATCCTTGTCCTCTTCCTCCTCTTCCACCATTTCCTCCTTCCCCTCCTCCTCTTCCAACTCCTCCTTTTCTTACAGGGTATTGTAGCTACATATGACAAAAGTATCAAAGACAAACTGGCTTCAATCATAATAAGGATTTTACTGTCTTATAAACTATAAGTCCTAGGTAGGACAACTTCCAAGTAACTCAATCACATGGCCCTTGCTTTTGGTATTTGTATTTTTTTAGCTCTTCTCTTCCTAGAATACTGAATTCATTCCCAGGTTGGCAGCAGTTCAGGGCTTTGGATCACAAAGAACAATTTTTGAGGAATATCCAGAATGTCTTCCAGAAGGAGAGGAAGAGTTTTGCAGAAGTCCCAGAAAGCTGCTGCCTGATATCATTGAGTCACATGACAACTTACCAATCTCTGGAAAGGACGACGAGATTTCTTTCAGACAGCTAAGACTCACCCTAAGAACTGAGGATGGAGTCAGCTTTCTCTGAGGCTGTATAGAGGAAGAGAAAAATCCATGGAAAGAAGTTGAAACTCTGTTAGGAAGGAAGAAAGTGGGGATGGATGAAGGGTAGACAAGAACAATCCAGTCTATCCAGAGCTCATGCACTGCTCTCTCTTAGTTCTCTTTTGTGACAAAAAAGCTCCCTTCCCTTTTCGGTTCCAGGTTAAGGTTGTTGAGCCACCTGGCTGCAGAGGTATCTTCCATCTACAAATGGCATTTCCCTGGAGTAGTCTTTCTGTGCACATAGGTTATATTAGGGCATTGAATACTCTCCCCTCTATCTTTCTGTCTGTCTGTCTGTCTCTCTCTCCCTTTCTCTCCCTCTCTCTCCCCCTCTCCTTCTCTCTCTCCTCTCTCTCTTCCTCCCCTCTTCCTCTCTCTTCTTCCCTCTCTTCCTCTCTCTCTTTCTCCCCTCCCTCCCTCCCTCCCTTCCTTCCTTCCTTCCTTCCTTCCTTCCTTCCTTCCTTCCTTCCTTCCCTCCTTCCCTCCTTCCCTCCTTCCAGCGTAGGGGAGAATCTCAAGCAGAGTCCATGCTGCAATGCCAGCAGAGCCCAATAAAGGGCTCATGAACTGTGAGATCACAACCTTGACCTAAATCAAGAGTCTGGCATTTAACTGACAGAGCCACCGAGGTGCCCCATCACTAATTCTTCCTTTGTACTTTTGGTGGCCTGGCTTTTCTGACAGGATTTTGTATTTTTTTTCATGAATTAATCCTTTCCTTGGCATTCTTATCATCTGAGGCTTCCAGGTCTCATTTGAGATTCCTGTGCTCTGTTCTATGAACCACCTTTCCCAGGAGCTCATCATCTGGTCTTTTCTTATCACAAACCTTGGCATCCACTTTGAAAAATCTAAAACCCAACTTGTTTGATTCACCTCCATCCATTACACCAGAGGATAAAATGCACAGGCTGCTGTTGGGAGGAGCCACAGTTATGATTCTTTGTGATGAGAGTGACTCTACTGAGGGGAGGAAGCCTTCCCAGCTTGTGGATTGGAGGATGAGGCTCCATCTGCAAGATGGAGAATGGGTCTGCTTGCTCTGCTTCAGGAAGCTGCTGCCTCTGAGGAAATGGAAGACATCACATCTTCGTAATCCTGTCCTCGTGGGTGACTAATGTCAGAGAATTTTGAAGCATAGTCCCTGTGTGCCCAGAAAGTCTACTTCAGAGAAATGTCATTGGTAGATGTAATTATGCGGCCAGATAGTCTACTTCAGGGAAATGCCATTGTGTTTTTCAAAAACACAAATTAAAAATCGATTTACTACAAGGTTGTTTTTCATTCCTGACAGCAACTATATGTCATAATTGGTCAAACTCCCTCCAGGGAGGAATATGTGTTACTGTGAATGAAGGGGCTGATACAGGCCCCTTTCTTATATTCTCTATCAGAGACAATACTTCTTTTGTTACTTGTAGAGAATAACGGTACTGCTGGCATGTATAGAAGCACATATTAGGACTTTGTGTATATTCAAGACACTTATAAAAGGTCTAGAACCCAATTGATATTATTATCATGACATTTAGCTGAGCACAAACTATGTGTGAAGTATTAAAACGTATTAATGTATTTAGTCCGCACAAGCTGCTAAGAGGGTAAGTGGCATTATTCATCTGCTGAAGCTACAACCCAGAGAGAGAAAGTAATTTGTCCAAGTTAACCCAGGTGCTAAACAGCACAGCTGGATTCAAATCTAGCACTCTGTCTCCAAAGTATTTGCTATTCACCACGTACACCTCTTGGAAGTCTGCCCTTCATCCTTCTACAACACATCTTTTGCATGATTGTACATTGTCTCCCTTCTCTTACCTATAGGACTATTCCTTTGCTGTCTTTTTTTTTTCTTGATTCCTTTTCTCTCTCCTATTGCTTTTCATGATTTCAGTGTCCTTTTGATGTGGAAGCATGTTCATGGAGTGGTCTGAGTGGTTAGACCAACTTGGTGGAGTTGAAAGAGGGGTATTGAATTGAATGGAATCAGTGAATAATAAATTAATTCCAAGGGCCTAGAAAAAAGAATGTTATACAGATTGGCTTGTGTAATAAGCAGTCAGACAGCAGAAAATTGACCATAGACCTTCTATTTCTCACCTGGGTCTATCACTTAATCCATCATATTTCTAGTTCTGTTTCTGGTGATCAGAACTTTTAGATGACCTTCCAAGCATTTTTCCCTTGACACACCTTTATTTTGCCTTTGTTGGGCTCCTGGACCTTCTTAGAAGAAAAAAAAAAAAATTCCTAGAACATAAGCTGTTTCTTAGTTTTTTCATGCATCAATAATTTATTGAATGCATACTACATTTCCATACCCAAAATCACCCCAAAATAGATTTAAAAATTGATTGTAAGATCTGAAACCATAAAACTCTTAGAAGAAAACATAGTGGGTAAGCTCTTCAACACTGGTTTTGGCAATGAGTTTTTGCATTTAACATAAAAAACATAGGCAACAAAAGCAAAATGAAACAAGTGAGCCTGCATCAAGTTAGAAAGCTTCTGCTCAGCACAGGAAACAAACCATCAAAATGAAACCCATGGAATGGGAGAAAATATTTGCAAACCACATATCAGATAAGAGGTTGATATCCAAAAAATATAAGAACTTGTATAACTCAGTACAAAAACAGAAAACAAAAACCTAATTAAAAATGCTCAAAGGACCTGAAAAGACATTTTTCCAAAGAAGACATGCAAATGACCAACAAGTACATGAAAAGATGTTCAACATCACTCATCATCAAGGAAATGCAAATCAAATGCACAATAAGATATCAACTCACACCTATTAGAATAGCTATCATCATATGAGTGAAATCCTCATATGAGTGAAATCATATGGTATTTTTCTTTCTCTGATTTATTTCACTCACAGGTGTAATTTAAGAAACAAAACCAACAAAGAAGGAAAGAGACTAAAAACCTACTTTTAATTACAGACAACAAACTGGTGGATGCCAGAGGGGAGGTGGGTGGGAGGGATCGGTGAAATAGAGGGGACTGACTGAGAGTTCACATATCTTGATGAGCACTGAGAAATGTATAGAATTTTTGAATCACTATATTGTACACCTGAAGCTTATGTAACCATGTTAATTATACTTGAATAAAAGATGTAAAATTAGGAAAAATAAAAATATTGGATAAAGGAAAAAAATAGTGCTGAAAAGGATAAGGAGCAAAGAGATCCATTGTAAACTATTGGTGGATTTTTTTTTTTTTTACTGTGGAAAACAGTACAGAGGTTCCCCAAGAAATTAAAAACAGATCTACCATATGATTCACTAATCCCTTCTCTGGATATATCCACAGAAAACAAAATGGTTATCTTGAAGTGATATCTGTACTCCCACTTTTATTGTAGCATTATTCACAGCAGCCAAGATGTGGAAGGAAACAGCCTAGTTTTCCATCAGTGGATGAATAGTGCTTTTGCTCTCCCTTCCCCCTCTTCACACACATACACACACACACAGGAATATTATTCAGCCTCTAAAAAGAAGAAAAGCCTGCTGAACCTGGAGCACATTATGCTAAGTGAAACAAGCCAGAAAAAGAAAAATACTGCATGGTATCACTTAAATTTGAGGTTAACATATAAGTGATACTATGTTTCTTGTGGAAACATAGAATTGAAAAGTGGTGGCCATGGGCTGGGACTGGGTGAAATAGGGAAAGGTTGGCTAAAGGGTACAAGGTATAAGATGAATGAGGTCTGAGGATCTAACGTATAACATGATGACTATAATTGATAACACTGTGTTGAATAATTGAAATTTGCTAAGAGAGTAATACTTAAATATTCTCCCACACAAAAAAGAAGAGGGTGATTATGTGAGGTGATGGATGTATTAACGGTGAGAGGAATTTTTTCACAATGTGTATGTATATCATCACATTGTATACTTTAAGTATCTCACAATTTTATTTCTCAATTATACCTCAATAAAGCTGGGGAAAAAACCCAAAAACTTCCTGGAGCCCTTTCCTGTGATGGTGACAGGGGACGAGAGAGAAGATGGGGACACATCCTGTGTGAAACTTTTCCTTGGAGATCCCTGTAATTAAAACTGAATTAAATTTTCATCACTGCATGTAATGGGATGTCATTTTCATGTAACATTTTCTCTCATTTTTCCATTGTCTTCAGCTGTGGCAT
This sequence comes from Suricata suricatta, assembly GCF_006229205.1. NCBI lineage: Eukaryota > Metazoa > Chordata > Mammalia > Carnivora > Herpestidae > Suricata > Suricata suricatta. Next base: position 71,266,265 of record NC_043706.1, on the reverse strand, counting down.
ATCTAAAGCAGGAGAATGTGTGAGAACAGAGATTTCTCTCAGAGACTGAAGGTACGTGGCATAAGTGAATTATGACAAAACACTACCTAGTGTCTTCCCCGTTGTCCCACATGTGTGAGAAGAGAGGAGAGGAAGAGGTAAGTGTTGGGTAAAGACGGTGGGAGGTTAGCTATTTGCTACTGTATGTTTTTATACTGTGGTGAAAATGTATAATTACATGGCATGCTGATTTAAATTTGTTTTAGCATGAGGTATAAAATCCTCAGAAGAAAGATTATCAACTTGCCTATTTATTAAAAATCAAGCAAGCTGTGTCTGAAAAATGTTTAATGAAAGCAGACTCTTTGGGGGAAATCATGCTGAACTATCATTGCTTAAGGGACCTTGTGCAGGTTCCTATTATTGGCAGGGCACTCACTCCATCAGCGTGAGTGACATCCTTCTCTCCTCTGGCCTTCCGCTCCGCTGGCTCGTGGCCATTACCATTCTCAAGGTTAAGCTTTGAACAAGAATGTTGTTAGTTGGAAGCCTGAGAATGTGATAATCTTTTCCTTTTAGTCCCAATTCTGAATAATTGTTCACTAGCAATTCAACCTGTTTTTTCACCCGTAAAACCAATGTGATTTTCATGCTTTCATTCTTTTTAACTTACTGAGTCTCAGTTTCCTTGTCTATTAAATAGAAAATATGGATTTCAAAGTTTCTTTCCAGCTCTGATCTCCTGTGGCGTCTAGGATCTGACTACCCTGAGGGCTAAAGTAGATCATCAGTGGGGAACCTCATTTTAAGTAGCAAAAGGGTTCTTGAAAAAAAATGTGTAGAAAATTGAATTTTAAACATGCCAAAAAAAAAAAAAAAGGTTTTGAAGGGAATTTTTAGTGACCTGCTTTGGAAAGTTCTTTTCTCCAACTTCACCTAATTTGATGTGTTTTGAGAGCTTGACTTAAAATAACTGGTTATCTGTTGTTCTCTGTCTCTAAAATATAACCTTGTTTTGCCATATGCTTGTTAAATGGTAAAAGCACCAATAGAATCTTCAGTTTCCATGGTGCTGTATGGAAATCATCTGAAGAGAGTTAAATATACAGTTCTCGCTTCTGGGAGAGCATGTGACGTAGTAGTGGTGTGTATAGATAAAGGATACAAAAACAAGTGAAGTTACAATATTTTAATTGAGTACAAGGAACAGCAGATATCTCAAGTGATATACTGAGTGGATTTTTATTTAGTGGAAGGAAGACATCTCCTAAGGTAAATTAAAGAGCACAGGTTGAAAGACATCAGACTTAATGAACCCACAAAGGGAAAGAGAGATGCCTCATCAATTTGGGGAGAAGAAGGCCAGACCATCTAATGATATTTGGAAGATCTGAGCTTGACTCATTCCGAAGAGGATCCAGTTTTCTTTACCAGGGTAGGTGGAATAGTGACCACCAAAGGTGTCCATACCTAACTGCTGGAACCTGTCAAAATGTTATGCTACATGGCAAAAGGGGCGCTTGCTGCTGTGAATAAGGCTGGGGAGAGGAACCTGGTCTAATTATATTAGTCCTTTAAATCAGAGAAACTTTCCTAGAGATGCGGTCAGTAAAAATGGATCAGAGAGATGAGGTATCACTGGCTTTGAAAATAGAGGAAGAGACTGTGAGCTAAGGAATGCTTCTAGCTTCTAGAAGGTAGAAGAATCAACAAAACAGATTGTTCCTGAGAACCTCCAGAAAGGAATGCAGCTCTGTCAACACCTTGCTTTCAATTGATGAGATGTGATGAGACTTCTGACCTATAGAACTTTCAGATAATAAATTTATGTTGTTTTAAGCAACTAGATTTGGATAATTTGTTATAACAGCAATAGAAAAATAATATGCTTACTCAAATTCATATTCATGTAAATAAAAACTCCGAATTTGAATGTCAAATGACATTACAAAAAACTCAAGATTTCATCCTCAAAATCTCTTATGTAAGTCTTCAACGAGGAAGTGTTTATGTCTTGCAATGCTGAGATCAGTACAAAATAAAAATTGGGTGCTTCTTTAATTTCTCTGACCCCTGTGGTCTTTCCTTGGCTCATGCAGGCTGATCTTGTATTTTTCTTCCTACTTTCGTTGATGCATACCAGGCTTTCTTTTGGGGATGGTGGCTCTTTGCCTTTCATCAATAACTTGTCCTAAAAGCCTTTCAATTTGTACCTTGCCATTTGAATTATTTTTGTTATGTGTTTCAAGATTTTTATGAAGAGTACAATATTCTAATTCTTTCCTTGAGAATTCCTGCTGTAACTTATGCTTATATTATTTGAATATACTTTGGAATGAACTCATTTTGCTGAGTCTTTGTCCTTTCTCCTAATGTTCAGATGCTCTTAGCCTAGAATATTGATATAATATCTACCTGTCTCATTTGAACACATTTTGTATAATTTTGATAAGCAAATAACTTATCACTGTAGGATTTCCCCGGTATAAAGGCCTCCAGGCAAATATTTTCTACAGATTTCATTTGGATCTCTCATGTTAGGGAGACTGGATAATATATATCTAGACTTTCCTTTTAGTCTTTTTCATCCAAAGGCAGGAGTAGAGCCAACCCAAGCAGCTTAGAGTAGAGTTAACCAAGGGCCTCACCTTTGCTCTGCTTCTCTAAAGGTGAAAGAAGTTACAAAGTAATGGATTCATGCAAACCCATGTTGCCTCTTTTAGTTAAAAAGGTGGGAAAGGAGTGGTTGGGTGTTCAGTTGGTTAAGCATCCAACTCTTAGTTTCAGCTCAGGTCATGATCTCATGGTTTGTGGGATTGAGCCCTGCATTGGGCACTGTGTGCTGACAGTGCAGAGCCTACTTGAGATATATTCTCTCTCTTGCTTTCTCTCTCGCTCTCTCTCTCTCTTACATGCTCTCTTTCTTTCCCTCACTCTTTACCACTCCCCTGCTTGTGTGCTGTCTCTCAAAAATAAACTTTAAAAAAAATTAAAAAGAGGAAAAAAGGAAACTATCCCAACTCATATCAGTTGAATGCTTAAATTATGGAAAAAATCCAAAGGCCTTAGAATTCCATCTCTGTAATAAACTCAGTTTGCCCCCTTGAGTCACAGCTATTTTTATTTAGTCTGAATGTTTGTATCCTGCCAAATTCATATGTTGAAATCTTAGTGCCCAATATGATGGTCTTAGGAAGCGGGGCCTCTGATGGGTGATTAGTGAGGAGGGTGGAGCTCTCATGAATGGGATTAGCTCTTATGAAAGAGACCCATGCAGCTTAGTTGCTTCTCCTCTCTTCTATTAGTGAAGACACAGTGGGAATTCTATGACCTGGAAGAGGACCCTCACCCAATCATGCTGCCACGTGACCTGGGACTTCCAGGTCTAGAACTGTGAGAAGTAAGTTTCTGTTGTTTGTAAACCATCTACCCTGCGGCATTTTGTTATAGAGCCTCGATAGATTAGGACACTCCATCAAATTAACTCACTTTAAAAAATTGTGATGGTAGGCTACAGAGAAGTTTCATGAAATTCTTGAAAATGCTGAAAATTCTTCCTTAGGATGAGGAGGTGCCGGGACAGCATTGGAGAGCTCAGCAGTCAGTTCGTGGATTTTCTTAGTACTTTATCACTGAGTAGCTTTTCTTTCTCTTTGTCTCACAACAGTCTGAGGTTCTCTGCATCCCAGTGCAAATTTCTAGAGGAAGAACATGATTGCCTCCCACCCACTCCTGCCATAATGGACCCTGGAAAAACCATCTTGCTTGGGAGAATCACATGGAATAAGCATGGCCACCCAGGGATTTTTTTTAAATCAGGGGCCAAGACTGGGAAAAACTCCTACAGGAGGTGTTTTGGTGGATCAGGTATGTTCTGATCCACCCATTCACATGTCCTATTCCCACTGTTTCTCTTCATGTCCTTATCTACTTTTTAATCTCTTGCCCCTCAATCAGTATATCATTTTTTGCATTGTTTTCCTGCTTTAACTTTGTTATTCCTTTTAGAATACATCTTCCAATTTTCTCTTTAACAGTTTGTCACTACAATTAAGAGGCATTCTGGCAATGTTTTACCTTAGAGTCTATTACCAACAGATTGGGCTCACTTCTTGTCTTGTCCTTACTATCATCAGGAGCTGTAAGGAGCAGGAGACATTTGATTCCTTTGTTTCCTCTAGCAGCAGCTCATCTGGTCTATAGGTTATGACCCTATTTTGTATCTTAAAATGATCATTTTGGCTTTTGTGTGATGAATGTAAGCTATAAGGGAGTGGGAGACAAAGTAGCATAACTGATAACTGTCTTAGATGCTATTGCAGTGGTGGAGGAGAGAGACAGGTGTGGCTTGAACTAGGATGGCAGAAATGGAGGTTCTGAAAAGCAATCAAATTTGGCACATATTGTGAAGTTAAAGTCAATAGTGCTTGCTATGGATTGGATGTGGAGGGTGAAATAAGTCAAGAATAACTCCTACTGGTTTTTGATCTACTCAAATAAATTTTGATGCCATTTACTCAGCAAAGGAACCAGTTTAGGGGAAAGTGGGAAAGAATCATATCAGTTGCAGTATTGACACACATGATTACTCTTTTCTTGAAACATTTTCTTCATTTGGCTTTGGGAAACATCTCTTAGCTTTTTCTCTGATATGTCCACAACTCATTGTTCCTTTACTAAACCTGCCTCCTCTTCCCAATCCACAAAGTTGTAGTAATGTAAGGCTAGCTCTCATTTTTGTTTCTACCTAGGGGATTCTTCATCCAAGGATTTAAATAGTATCTATGTATGATTTCTAAATTTGTTTCTCCAGGCCACACATCTCCCTCTAACTCCAGAATCATACAAATAACTGCCTCACCATGTCTACTTGGGTATCTAATAGGAATCTCAGTCTTGACTTCACTTTTTAGACAAAGATTTATATTTTTCAGAATTTCAGGTATTCTATAGTGGATCTTTTGTCTGTTTCAAACTACATCCTTAGGTTATACTTGGAGATTTTCTAAATTTCTTAGAATTTTAGTGATATAAACTCACTGGCTAGAGCTTTTTCTTGGCCATTATATGTCAGTTTGGAGAGCTTAATTGGGGGTTTCTTCAAAGCTATTCTATAACTAGTCTTCTAAAAGTGTGCTTATGCAGAGGTAAAGTGTTTTATGATATACTGTATATGATAATACCTTCACTATTTTCATTTTATTGGTGAAATTTAAATTTGCTTAATGTTTATTTTTTGAGAGAGAGAGAGTGCGCGAGAGATTGAGAGCGAGTGCGCACAAGCAGGGGAGGGGCAGAGAGAGAAGGAGACACAGAATCTGAGCTGAGCTGTCAGCACAGAGACCGATATGGGGCTTGAACTCAAGAACCATGAGATCATGACCTGAGATGAAGTCAGATGCTTAATCCAGGCACTCCTTATTGGTGAAATTTAAATCTCTTCATTGTTACTACTGAGATAGATAATAGATATTTGATAATTTCACCAAATATACAGGTCCCGATCCCCATTGGATTTTCTCTCTCATTTATTAACTTTAGTATTGAGTGAAATATTTTTAACATATGAATTCCAGGAAGCAGGATGACTAGAGAGAAATGTTTCTTTAATAATTTGATAATTTTTCTTCCTTGTAGATAGACCATATTAATTTTGTAAGGTTTTAAGTTCTAAACAGATTTTAAGATAGGATTGCTAGTAGGTACGCTGTCTGTCCATGTGCTGAGGGAAAAGGTCATCGACGTTGGGAGTCAGATACTTCTCCATTAAGATTCCAGCTCTGCCACTTACCAGTTGTGGGAACTTGGGCAAGTGGTTTAATTTCTCTGTGTATCTATTTTCTCTTCCTCATTAAGGAGAAATAGCTGCTCTTGCAACAAGGATTAAGTCTGTTAGTCTGGCACTGACTCATACGTCTTTCTTTTACCTCTTTCATTTTCTGTATAAGTCCCTTATATTGAGTTTATTCAAATTTCAATATGGAGTTACTGAGATACTTGAAATTAGATTTCTACTGCCTTCTCTTTAGCACTTTTCCCTTTAAATAGTATCCCAATCTTGTGGCCAAATTATGATTAATATATCTTTTAATATCTCAGGTAGCAGGGGCTCCAGATTAAATTATCACTTCCCTAGGATTTTAGGGGGATTTGGTGGAGTTTTACTTAATCAAACCAATGAAACTCATAGGAAAGAAGTCAGTCTATGAGAGGAAGAAAGTGGGGGATAAAATCTGGTTTTAGGTCAGTGGGCTGGGGATTGAAGGGACAGCAAGCTGAATGTGGAGCTCTGGGACCAGAGCTTGATTTCAATCAGACAAGACTCTTACTCATCATCTTTCCTTGGATGGTTTATTATTATTATTATTATTATTATTATTATTATTATAAAGAGGGTTTTATGCCTTAGAGGAGACTATACTATTTCCCTTTGGTATATGATGTTGGGACTTGGAGAAAATTTAACTCAGAAGTCAAAATGAATAATATTCATGCTAATATTATGCTACTAATTTCCTCATATACTTATAATGTTTTCCAGGACTTAAGATTTTTTTTATATCTAACATTTGGCAGGGTTCTTAAATTTTTTAGGTTGGGGTGCTTGGGTGGTGCAGTTGGTTAAACATCTGGCTCTTGATTTTGGCTCAGGTCATGATCTTGTTGTTCATGAGATTGAACTCTGTTATCAGGCTATGTGCTGACAGCACAGAGCCTGCTTTGGAATTCTCTCTCTCCCTCTGTCTCTCAAAAATAAATAAACATGAAAAAAATTTAAATTAAATACATTTAAAGGTCCTCTCTAATGTTCATCAATCAATATGCACCCATGACCTCATAAACTTGTTTTATGATTAATGATTTCTAAATTTTTATTAGACATTGTTGCCCTATCAAAATGACTTCCTTGAGTCTGTAAAAATTTGTGTTTATCTCCATTTCACAATATTACTTTTTCAAAAGTATTATTTTGGTATAATGTCTATTTCTTTTGGGTGTGAAACCATTTCTTTGCTTTTCTAACAATTGCCTTGGTTAAAACATCTTATTGCTTTAGACCTCTTGTAAATATAGAGATTTCTCCCCTTTTCTCACAACTAAGCATTGGATACATAAACTGAAAAGTTAAATTAGGCTCTACAACTCATAATGAATAGAGGAGGAACAGCATCCATCAATAGTAGGCCACAAAGCAATTTAAACTGATCAGATATGTTCCTGAAGTATAATTAAGCAACAAGTTCTCATGTTTCTTTTTCTTGAAAGAAAAAGTCATAGTGACTTCAGGAGGTGAACCATGTTATTAATATTAGCCAAAGTCACCATGTGCCTTCTATTAGATGAAGAAGAGCAAAGTTGCACAAGGTCCTGGAAAATCCTGGCTACATCTTAGAACACACTTAAATGTTGTATCATTTAGGGTTGTATTTTCCTCCCTGGAGCTCTCTTTCTAGTAGCAGTAGTCCTCAGCCCTTATAGTCACATAGGGAGATTTTAAGAAATACTGATGCTCATGCTCCTGCACAAATCAGAATTTAAATCAGAATTTGCCTATATAATTCTAATACGCTGCTTGAGTGAGGGCCTCTGACTTGAGGGTTGAATTCAGTATTCATTCAGTTCTGAAGACAGGTGGATATGACTTACAGGGCAGTCTGGTGGAATTTTTGACATCTAGCATGGTTGCTTGCCTGAGGAATTAAAAATTTTATGCCTGAGATGGTTCTAAACATTTATTAATGGGATCTCCTGAAATATTAAGGAAGTTTGTTACTAGTAACAGAAATAGGTTTCATAGTTCTTGTTTTTTTTCTTTTTTTCATACTGTTCACATGTTGGGAAATTCAGATTCACATCTTTGATCATTTACCCATAGAGTGGAAAAGAACTGGCTACAGGAAACTCAAGCTATGTATTCAGTTAACAGCTAATTTGCATCCTAGCAGTTTCTTCAAGGTGCTCTGGAGGCTGCCATGTTGTGTCATGGGAGGTTTCCTGCCAAAGCTGTTAATTAAGACTCATTAGGATCATCAAAATGGATTGTCTGTTTTGCTTCCATCTTCGCTCCCTAGCATCTGCATTAGTTTTACAGTCACAGCCTTAACCTGGACTCTAACTTTTGTTTACATACCCTCTGCATAGATCTGCCAACTCACCCCTGCAGAAGTCTGCTATGCCTTTTTGGCATGCTCACCTGGTGCCCTTGCTTCCCGTGTTCTCCCACTTGTCTTGCACTCTTGCTTCCCGAGCTTGCATGCCTAGTCTGCCATTTTTGCTCCTGTTGCTCATTTACCAATATCTTCCTTATCTGTCTTGACATTCATGTGTTCTAGTGCTCTCTACTCTTAAGCCTGAGCTCTGTATCTATTCTCTTTCTTGACCTCTACCTACCTCTGCTAGCCTCCATTCATTCAGGAGACCAAGTCATGAGTTTCTACCAAATTATGTGAAAAATGGGTTAGTTTTCCTTTCCTAACAGAGATTTTTAATCAAGCTCTATTTTTGCTATTGCTATGAAGGCCTTTAATATTGATACTTGCCTACATTTTGGTAAAAGAACTCCTTGTAAGATAAATGAAAAATTCTCTTGTGTAATTAGTGTGTATTATAAAAGTACATACACTCATAGAACACGGGGACAGCATGGAGCAATTAGCATGCAGTGTACAACCTGCAGTTGCAAATAATAATAACTACATATAGATGTACTTAATTTTTCATGTCTTATAAAATATAACAAGGAAAACAAATCTGAAGCTGAAGTCTTGGGTCTGGAAGGGGCTAGGTTAACTTTAATAAGAATCAGTGTTTGGTAGGTCAAAAAAAAAAAATAAAAGAGGCCAGATCAATGGATGCTTCTGCAGACTCAATGATATTTTCTGCCCTTATGAGCATTTTCTGTCTACTGTAGGACTGTATAAAAATCAGGCTGGTTGGTAAATTTGAGGATCTGTGTAGTTCATACTATGTCTGACATTTTATTGGGAATTACATGTGCATTCTGGCTCTGAGAAAGAAAAAGGCATATTTTTATAGCTCAAATATTATTTTTCTGAATTCCATAATATAAGTTAGGTAGAATTGTTATTAATGGTTCTCATGGAGCTTGCCAGAACGAGGGCATTTGACCATTCAAATTTTGCATAGTGAGAGTTTACATGGTGAACAGAATATGCACCATTATAAAGTAACTCCTTTTTATTTAGAGTGAACCAGCAAAATCTGAGTGTCTTTGACTCTACAGATAACTAATGAAAATACAGATAAGGGAAGTTCAAGAATAATCTAACCAAGCAAAGCTATTGCCCACTGTGAATATTAAACATTAGTGTTTAAAAGTAAAAACCTCAAATTTTTGCAAATTTTCTTAACCAATTCTGAACTTTTTTATGAGTTTGGAAAACAAGGCAAAGACCTGGCTTCTTGTCAGAGCTGGACGTAATATGAAAACAGTGTTATTTTGTTTTATTTTCCTTGTAGGGATAAAAAGATAATAGGACGGTCCCAGATTCTAAAATGGATTCTTGTCTAGATAAGAGACAGAAACATACTCTTTTTTTATCCAATTCTCAGTCACTCTAGAAGGGATGACCTGATTTTTCGTTTGTTGTGATATTAAAGGAGGCCAGTTAGGGTAAATTATAAGTCTTATGGCTTAAAAAAATCTTACTGCATCATTAAAACATCAACCCTTAAATAGAAAATGACAATTCACATTTTATTCAGAAGTCTGATTCCTGGAATTCTTAATAAAAATTCCATAGCTTCCAGAAACAAGTTTCAGTGTCTATAATTTATGCAATTAAGTTGCTTTTCTAACTATATAAGTAAACATAGGGAAATATCTTTTTCTAAAAGCTTCCAAGAAAATGGTAGGTAAGGCATTCAAAGATAACAATCAGTTTTGGGTTATGGTTGAAGTATTCAGAGGATTTCCATATTGACCTTTCCCCTTAGTTCTCAAGGTGTACTCCTCTACCCCACCAACAGCACTGGCATCACTGGAGGGCTAAGGATTGTTAAAAATACAAATTCTCAGCCCCTACCCCAGACCTGCTGAATCAGAAGCTCTTTAGGTTTCTCTTTAGGAACCCAGCAATCTGTATTTTAACAAGCCCTCCTGGTGCTTCCACTGCAGGCTGAAGTTTGAAAAACAGATCAGTGTATGTATTCATTAATTCAGAATAACTATTGCCACCAAATATGTAGCAGATCATATTCTAAATTGCTATGAAGGAATGGGAGGCAAAGAAAGTGTTAGGAACAAAGGAGGGCAGGTTACATATCTAGATCACCTTTGGAGACTTGTCAAAATAAAAATGCATCACACTCAGTGAACCAAAACCTTTTTTGTATTAATCCTGTCTCCTTCCAAGGAATAGGGGGCAGAATGGTAATCACTTTCCTAACATCTGATAAAACAACAAAATATTGATGGGAGATCCCTTCTCTGTAGTGTAAGTCTACACATAGAGTGAGAGGAGTATTTCCACACTAGAGGCTTCATTTGGTGGCAAGTCTGTTTACTGCATTTGCAGGAAAAGACAGTAAGCATACAGAGATAATAGGATTTCCAAGGAATGGGTGTGTTTCCAGGCATCACTCAGCTCAATATATTTTATACAGTAGATACTTACAAATCTCTTCCTGTCATTGAGGTACAAAGCACAGGGCTCTGGCAGAGCATGTGTGGAATTTTAAAAGAGAAACTTAGGTTCCAGCCAAATTGGACCATCATTTTTTCCCTGAACATTTCCCACCTCCTCCCATTTCCTAGGCTTTGATCAACCTCTTTCTGCCATCTGGAATGCCTATACCTCATTCCTTTTTCTCAAAATCCCATAAATTCACTAAGGCACAGTTTAAAAAAATCCCGTTAAAAATACTGGCCTAATATTCCTCTGCACCTCAGTATAATACAATGTCTCATTTTTTCCGTTTCCACACAGCACTTGGTGTGTACCTTTGTGTTGTAGACCCCATGTCCACACTGCCTTATGTAAAAATATAAGTGGTTTCTTATAAATGAATCTAACTTTATCATCACCCCAGTCAGCTGTAAAGACTTGATTTTGCCACTTCAAGTTTACTCAATCACTAGTCAAATCAGAATTTAAATACAGTCAATTTAGGTTCACGCCTCCTACCAGAGTCGTGTTTTCTTATAAGTACCTCCCTTTTCCTTTCCAGCATCTGGAAAGGAAGCTCAGGGGCCTCATGGTACAGGGGAGGCAAGTGTACCTGGTTGGTCTTCTGGGATGTCTCACTGTGTCTGTTCTGGACATCTCTCTGGCTGCATGTTGCTTGTCATCTGTGCTCTTGCTATGGTCCATCTCTTCCTACTGTCTTCTCTCTCAACTCTCAATAGTGTGGCTGTCCTCATAGTCCCCTGGCCTTGCGGCCTCTGCCAGGGGTCCCCCTTCTCCCTGATACAGCATTCTCAATTAGGCTCAAGGACCCTTCTTCACATACTGAAGTTCTTGGTTCTCAGATACCTTCCATGCGCCTCTGAAAGGACTCCAGATATTTTCTGGTTTGTTTTTCACTTTGTGCTAGAGCAGACTCTCTCTCAGCCTAAACACAACTTATTACTAATTCTACTCTATGGACCCAGGGTGGCCCAGGTCACGGGGTGAGAAGGTCTCCAAGATTCCCTGCAGGAAGTGATGCTCAAGCCACCTGCACCCTGGGATTACCATTCTCCTGTTTCTGCATCCTCCCTTCCCACCCAGGCTGTGAGCCCCAGCGGGACCCAAGACAGAAGCATCTCAACTCTTTGACTCTTCCCTCCCTTTCCGAATTTTTCTCCTCCAACCTTAGGATGGGCTTTCTGCAGATCCCTGCCTCTTTTCCTATCATTTCCCTTCTCCATGTTTATAGTTAGAACTACAATCCAGTCTTCTGTGCTTGGCCATCTTTCATATTTGTGAGAAAATGTTTTGCCTTTCATGTGTCTAGCTCTTATATTTGAAAGCTAGGGGTTTTCATGTCTATAATGAACCCTCTATATTAAAAAGAAAAAGAAAATCTTGGTGTGGCAGTAACTTCTTTAGGCAAATCCACTCCACTCCCTGAAAATGGTGAGCACTTCATTCTCAGTACTTGGGGAAACTTAAAGTGGAATGTTTGGGAATGAAAAATAGATATACTGGAAAAACAAATGAAAAATATGACCTCTGCTACACCTCCTTTGGCTTATTATGTTCTTCCTTTTATAATATTGCATAACTTCTTGTTTTCACATATCTCTTCCACTTTTTACTAACTCTTAGACTGTCAGCTTGAGGTAAGGGGGGTCGCAAAGCCCTATTCACCTCTAGATGCTACTCAGCACTTAAATGTGGTATCATCCTCAGAAGTATTTCTTGCACTATATTAATTCCCACTATTTTGTTAATATTTTCTCCTATATAATAGCTTTATTTTATTGCTGAAAAAAATTCCCTTGCCAATGTCATCTTTTTGAGTTACTTATTTAAGTCCTGAGTAGAAAATAAAATTCTCTTAGGAATTTACCTCTGATTCCCTGAGGCTTACACTGCCTTTATTTATAGTGATGATACTAAAAACCACCACCTGGATACTGTTTTAAGAAAATAAGGCTCCAGCACTCATTAGCTTTGCCTAATTAAAAGAATGCTCAAATATGATTTCTATAGCTGTTAACCATCTCCGTGAGTTCTCTCTCTCTCTCCTTCCCTCCCTTCTCTACCCTTCCTCCCCTACCAGATCTCTCTCTCTTACTGAATGTGCATTTTGAAGGCAGGTGTATAGAGCCAGAGGAAGTCCTTAGGCACACTGGTGTCTAAGGAATGGGTCTAGGCAGTTACAATGATGGAGAAGCCTAGCGGGCTTGCTCATGTCTCAACTTGTAATGAAACCAACAAGAACCTTGAGTTTGGTCCCTTAATCCACAAGAATATTAGAAGTGTTTTGGGGGTGAGGAGGCAGGGGTCAGTAGGACTCTAAAATCACAGGCTTATCCTATTCAAACTAAAAAAAATATGTGGATGCAAAACGAATATCTACCCATTCATGGTGTTAATATAAGTAATACCTACCTGTCTATAGTGTTTGTTGTCACTTCATAGATCAAGATTACTGAGCCCCTTTACTGGGGTCACCTGGGTGGCTCAGTTGGTTAAGGGTCCGATTTCAGTTCAGGTCGTGATCTTGCACTTGATGGGTTTGAGGTCCACATTGGGGTCTGTGCTGACAACTCAAAGCCTGGAGCCTGCTTCAGATTCTGTGTCCACATCTCTCTGCCTCTCCCTGACTTGCGTGTACACATTCTTTCTGTCTCTCCAAAATAAATAAACATTAAAAAAACTAAAAAAAAAAAAAAAAAAAGAGTTGCACCTTTACTTCTCACATTATTTCAATAATAAGAATATGAAACTTGCATGTATCAGTCAGGGTCTTAGTTAGAGCTGACTTGAGCAGAAGGAGTTTATTAGAAGAATGGTAGGTCATGGAGAGAATTACCCGAAGTCTGGAGGACCGGGCTTAGGCTCCATGTCCATGAGACCCCTGACACTATTGCTGCAGCATTAGGTGCTACAGTCAGGCTGCCAGCCTGGACCCTGCTGGTAGAGAGCACTGCTGATAGTGCTGCGGGCAGGGAACCTGATCCTGCTGCCACGGCCACTGGGGCAGAAGTGAGCATCCCCTCCCTCCCATGATCCTTGCTGCTTTAGGTTGCTGGCTGGAGAAGTCATGTCTGATTGGGCAAGTGCTGGTGCCCAAGTTGTAAGATTGGCCTGGGAAAGTGAGAATCTGACAGGCTTAGCCTGGGGAGAGTGGGAAAGAGTTCTGTCTCCTACCAAGTCTAGGAGAGAACTTTTTCAGACAAATGATTGGAAAGAGGTTAAGGTCAATGGTGGACAAATGAAAGATGTGGACTTGATTGCATTAGAAGGATAGCGGGGGAGGGGAATTATGGATAAGAGCCATTTGCAACAATTAGACTTTTGCTTACCTTGGGGAAGATATCTCTGCTTTTGTTTTTAGAATATATTCCAATATATGGACTATTCCAATATACCATCAAAAATATTGTGAAGGAATAAACTGCCTTGCAAAGTTTGGTATCTATCTCACTAAACACTAAATATTTTTATTTCCTCATTATTTTCCTCATTTTTTTCTTCAGTGTTCTAAAAAGAAAACTTTGGGTTGAAAGCCTCCAGTCTTACACGTAGATAATAGCATCTCTTAGCATAATCTCCTTCAACGTTTTGGCTTTATCTGCTATCTCAGTGTCTCTCTTATCTAATGGAGATAATATACAAAGCCCAAATTGTTGAAGAAACTGCCAGAGAGGAAAAGAACTGTTTCCTTTTTGATTTCTCACCATGGTTTTTCTGACTTTCTGTGTCTTAGGCATCTAACAAAGGAAATAAATAAATCATTTCGGTGAGAATTCATTGTGGGAAATATAAGAAATATAATAAATATGACAGATTTTCTCTAATTAAAAGAGAATAACTTTCTATCCTTACTTAAAAAGTAAACAAGAATCTTTCCTATACTAAAAAGACTGCGGATGCTCTCTGTTATAGGATGGGAAGTAAAAGCAACAATGTCTGACCATTTCTCCTCTTAGAAGTCCCTACAGAATAAGAACAGTAACAGCAGCAAAATTATAGGCATTCAACTTTGTCTTTGATCCATCCAGGAAATATCTGAAACTTCAAACTATACTATATGAAGATGGAAAGAGGATGTGTGGGTGTTCAACCATTTAGCAGATTAAAGGCATGTTGAATCTAAAAGGGTGTGTGTGGAGTTGGGGGGAGGGGTAACAGTGAGAAGCCAGATTATAGCAATTCTTAGAAACTGTAAACACCAGGTACCCCACAGGATGGAAGAGTCAGGAGGCTGAATACAAGAGGTCTCTTTGTTTAAGGAGCAATTGGACCTTAATTTCCACCTTTATTCTGAGAAGTTAGGTGACTGCCCTTCCTGGAATCCAGTAAAGGTTAAGAGATCCATTTCCTGGAAAAATTTCAGAAATAGTTTTTGGAGTTGTGAATACCGAGGACAGAATAGTACAGTGATTTGGTTCTGAATGGAAAGCAGAGGAAATACAAGAAACTCTGCATTTATAATAAAGAGGCCTATAGTGTTCTTTCATTGTCTCACTTCAGAATACCAGAAGCCAGATTCCTATGCCAAGAAGGGATTAAAGGATTCCTCTCCTAGGAAACTCAAACTGAGCAGACCTACAAATAAAGATATTTTGGTGGTGTCTCAATGAAAGAGCTATATTCCCGCTTGATTGCCCTATAGTGAGGTTCAGTAGTTATTAAGCCCTACCCAAAACAGCAGGGTATCTGATCCACCTTTTAGTGCCTTGTTTTAACATATGAACAAATGGGGTGCCTGGGTGGTTTAGCTGGTTGAGTTTTCAACTTTTGATTTTGACTCAGGTCCTGATCCCAGGGTCATGAGAGTGAGCCCTGAATCAAACTCTGCGCTCAGTGTAGGGTCTGCTTAATATTCTCTCTCCCTTTGCCCCTCTCCCCTACTCGCATGTGTGCATACTCTCTCTCTCAAAATAAAAAAAAAATTACCAGACATTTCAAGAAAGCCTCCAACATGAACCAACCCCCTCAAAAAAATTACAAAGAAATTCAGAGGTAACAGAGGCAATGCAGGGAATTGAAGAAAAAAAAAACCTATAAATCAACTCTAGTAATTATCTTTAATGAAATAAAAATGTGATGCTATAAAACAGGTATAGTCAGAGCAAATAACACTTGGAAATTCAAAATGATACTTGAAATTAAAAATGCTCATCATGATTTAGAAGACAAAGTCAAGGAAAATTCCCAGGAAGAAGGAACAATAAAGAAATGAACAGTAGGGGGGAAAAGCTAAGACAACCTGAGACTTAATCCAGGAGGTCCAGTATACTAACAAATAGGAGTTTCATAAAAAGAAAACAGAGAAAATGTTAGAGAAGACGTTTTGAAAGTAATAAAAGAAAATTTCCTTGGATATGAGTATCCAGATTTAAAAGGTCCATCAATGTACTAAGCACAATGAATGAAAAATATATTCCTATTAAGCACATCATTGTGAAGTTTTAGAACAATAGGGATAGGGATATAATTCTAAACGCTTTCAGAAAGAAAAAAAAACAGACACAAAGGATTATGAATTAGAGCGGTATCTCGTAGTAGCTCTCTCAACTACACTGCAAACAAGAAGAAAATCTTCAAAATTCTAGGAGAAAAAAATTTTCCCTCCTTACTTGCAGATTCATATCTGTTTTTTCCCCCTAACTCTTCCAATTCTGTTTGACTTTTTTAAACTGCATGCATGCCTTGGGTATAGGTTGATTTGATAAGATGGTTTTGAGTACCTACTAGTATATACTACTAGATGGCAATTTATAATCTATGATTGCTCTGAGGAAGTTAAAAATGACCAAGAAACATATTTGACCCTTAAGGAACATCCAAAAGAGAATAAACATATTTGAAAACTATAAATCTATCATCATAGCCTGTATTATAATCTTTATTTATATATGAAGCTCATGAATAAATGACCACACATATGAAATGTCCAATAAAGTAGCCACTAGCCACATATGAATATTTAAATTTAAATTGATTAGAATTAAATAAAATTAAAAATTCAGTTTTCTATCTATACTACCAGAAGCATTCTACACATTTAATGCAGGCCCTATCAAAATATCACCAGCATTTTTTACAGAACTAGAACAAAATAATCCTAAAATATGTATGGAACCACAAAAGACCCTGAATAAATAGCCAAAGCATTTCTGAAAAAGAAAAACAAAGCAGGAGGTATCACAATTCTGGATTTCAAGCTGAATTACAAAGCTGTAGTCATCAAGACAGTATGGTACTGGCACAAAAACAAACACATTGATCAATGGAACAGAATAGAGAACCCAAAAATGGACCCACAACTATATAGTCAACTCATCTTTGACAAAGCAGGAAAGACTATCCAATGGGGAAAAAAATCTCATCAGCAAATGGTTTTGGGAAAACTGGTCAGTGACATGCAAAGAAAGAAACTGGACAGTTTCTTACACCATAAACAAAAATAAATTCAAAATGGATTAAAGACCTGAATGTGACATAGGAAACCATCAAAATCCTAGAGGAGAACACAGGCAGCAAACACTTTAACCTTGGCTAGAGCAACTTCTTACTAGACAATGTCTCTAGAGGCAAGGGAAACAAAAGCAAAAATGAACTATTGTCACCTCATCAAGATGAAAAGCTTCTGTACAATGAAGGAAACAATCAATAAAACTAAAAGGAAGCCTAACGAATGGGAGAAGATATTTGCAAATGTTATATTGGATAAAGGGTCAGTATCCAAAATCTATAAGGAATTTATCAAATTCAACATCCAGAAAACAACCTGGTGAAGAAATGAGCAGAACACATGAATAGACACTTTTCCAAAGACATCCAGATGGCTAACAGACACATGAAAAGATGCTCAATTTCACTCATCATCAGGGAAACCATAACAAAACCATGAGATACCACCTCACACATGTTATAATAGCTTAAATTAACAACACAGGAAACAGGTGTTGTTGAGGAGCTGGAGAAAGGGGAGCCCTCTAACACTGTTAGTAAGAATGCAAACTAGTATAGCCACTCTGGAAAACAGTATGGAGATTCATCAAAAAGTTAAAAATAGAATTACCCTATGACCCAGCAATTGCCCTACTAGGTATTTAACCAAAGGATACAAAAATACACATTCTAAGGGGGTATATATATGTTGATGTTTGTAGCAGTATTATCAGTAATAGCCAAACTATGGAAAGAGCCCACATGTCCACTGACTGATGAATGGATAAAGAAGATGTAATATATACACACACAATGGAATATTACTCACCCATTAAAAATGAAGTCTTATCATTTGCAATGACGTGGATGGTGTTAGAGTATACTATGCTAAGTGAAATAAGTCAGAGAGACAAATACCATATGATTTCACTCACTGAAATTTAGGAAACAAAACAGATGAACATATGGAAAGGCAATAAAAAGAGGGAGGGAAACCATAAGGAGCTCGTAAAGATAGAGAAAAAAATGAGGGTTGATGGAAGGATGTGGTTGCTGGGTGGGCTAAATGGGTGATGGGTATTAAGAAGGGTATTTGTCATGGTGAGCACTGGGTGTTACATGTGAGTGATGAGTCAAAAACCAGTATCACACTATATGTTAACTAGAATTTAAATAAAAACTTGGAATAAAAAATAAAAATTAAATTTTCATTTACATGAGCCACATTTCAAGACCTTAGGAGCTACATGGGTCTAGTGGCTATGATATTGGATGATGAAATAAAGAACATCATCATAAGAAGTTCTATTAGACAGTGCTGCCTTAGACTATCTGTATTTGCCCATGGATCCTGAGTAATGAAGAAGCAAAGTTCTGGCTATATGCTTGTTTGCCCATTTGTTTGGGAACCCAGAAGAGTAGGAGTTGGTTTAGGTACATTCCATCACACTGAAAGCGAACTACAGAGCCATTACTTGACATTTACAAGAAAAGTCTGCTGAATTCCCATATCAAGTATACTGGAAACCTGGGAGAATGATAATCATTCTCCAGCACTTCTGCCTGAACAGCCTGACTGCTTTTCCTAATTATACAGCTGCCAGTGGGCCAGGCCACAGCCCCGTCTATAGAAAAGGAGGTGCTTTTATTATGAGCTCATCTTTTCTCTCTTGGGGGAAGATTGGAGGCATAGAGTGAGATGGACAGAGGTGAGATTAAAGAAGAAATCCTTTTACATTAGTATTTCAGATATAAAAAGACTGGTCCTCTTCCATTTGTGTCAGAATCTTATAGTGTGAGGGGGTGTTAGTGTTGGTAGGTGTGCATTGTGTGTGTGTGTGTGTGTGGGTGGGTGTGCACGTGCGCACATGTGTTCATGTGCGTGCTTTGCCATTCCACTCTAAACCAATTGAAGTAGAATTTCTGGGGTTAATACAGGAAAACTTGCAGGGGACCAACCCACGCACCACAGTTGAAAGGTCCTGAGTAGGGGGTTGGTGTCGGCGCAATATCTCTAGAAAAGAAGACGGACAAGGACAAGATGAACAAGACAGACAAGACAGACGAGACAGATGAGACAGACGAGACAGACAATGTGGATGGTGTTTGGTAAAGCCACGTTTTACTTAGATAGCCAGGGTCTTATATACCATGGGTGATTACATCATTTCTTTAATGGTTACATAGTTCAAGGTCCCTGAAGTAAAGACATGCTCCGGAAAAGGTCATTCTTATCAGGACAGTAGTAACAGGATTAAGTCATTGCAAAAAGAGGAATCTCCTAATAATAGTCTGGTTTTATTTTTATTTATTTTTTTTCATTCATTTTATTTTTTTTATTTTTTTTGCAATTATTTTCCATCATTTACAATACAGTAGTTGCAATGACACTCAAAACAGAGAAGCAAAGTGAAAAATCAAAACACCAACTTCTGTTTCATGTAATTAGACTTATACAGAAATTAGAAGGTTAAGTAACAACTCGTTAATCACCTAATTTCACAGCTATCTGAAGTGGCAATCGTTATATAGCAGCTTATCTATGATACATTCAAGATACATGATACAATATATTACTTGTTCATAGGCTACAACACAGCCTGCTTAATACCTTTCCTTAAATTCCACCTCTATACTACAATATGCTTGAGGTCCATGCAAAAAAGTAGCTACCTTTTATGTA
>NC_043706.1:71229163-71246428 GCF_006229205.1 Suricata suricatta | reverse complement strand
AACTAAAAAAAAAACAGCAGCTCCCTCTGGTGGATAGGCGTGGTTTGATGTGGTAGGTCTTCGAGGCTGCTCTCAGAGGCTCCGCCTTGGTGTTTGTGGAGATTAGATAGGCAGGTGGCACACCAAGTTCTACAGTTCTACAAGAACTGTAGGCCACTCTAATGAGTCCGATCTCCTTTTGCCGCGGTTGAGCAGAGTTGTATTTTGCAGGCCTGCCTTGGTTCAAAGTTCCAGTCCATGCACTCTTTATGCTACCACAGATGGTGTTTTTGTTTTGGTTGTTGGCTTCTTAGAGGGAGTAATCGGTTTGTCTTTGCTCAGGCTGGGATTTCAGCTGACTCTGCCTGAGGCGAGATGCGCAGCAGGAGGTGATGTGCCGGTGCACCGTCGCAGACCCAACCCCTGGCAGGGATCGCATTAGCGTTGGGGGAGGAAAGAGTGCGCAGCTGTTGCCTGAGGCGGCACCAGGAGCTGCTGGAAATGAGCTGGGAGCTCCTGTAGCCTGTGTGCGCACCCAGGTCTCCACCGCTGCCAATTCCCTGCCGAGATCTTGCAGAGGTTGGGGCTATTTTTTCCCTGTTGGCACCCGGGATTCAGGTTTCACGGGGCCAATGCTGGGGGCACGATGCGCCGTGGAAATGAGGTGCGTGTTCCCACTCCCAAAACCGAGGTCGAAGTGATCACCCCTATCACCGCCGTGGCAGCGGTCGCCGACTCCTCGCCAAGATGGCGCCGGGCTGGAAGCTGTTCCTTCCCTTGTGTGCCACCTGGGTTCGGGATTTAGGCTGCCCAGCAGTTATCTATGGAGTGAGCTTCTCTCTCCAAGCGCAGTTAAGCGTTCTTTACCTCTTTCCCAGAGACAGTACTATGAGCGTGTTCAGTCTCTCTGTCTTTTCCCTTTGTCGCTCGGGCTCCGCGCGCTTGCCCCGTGTTGGGCTGGGACTCCCACCTCCCCTGCCCGTCTCGGGCTGGCCCGTTTTACAATCTCTCCAGTTCGCACTCACTCACTCAGGTATCCTTCAGGTTCTCTTCCTTCTGGAGTCCGTATTTTCTCCTTCTGCTCTTGCAGATGAGAGCAATGTCCTTCTCAGTTCGATCGATGGGGCAGAGGAAGTTTACAGAGCTCCCTTCCTCTCCGCCATCTTGGCTCCTCTCAATAGCCTGGTTTTAAACATAAGATGAGCCTAAAGAATTCTGTGAGGAGATATACATTCCTTAAGGCCCTTCGTCGGGTTATTCAAGGGTAAGATGCTCATCCTTTTATAAGCAAATCTTTTGGCAGAGGATTATGTTCACTCCCAACAGTAGACAAAGAGCCAGAAAATAAAGTAAGGGACGGTCACTGACTGACTCCAGTTGATTCAACGCCTAAAAGTATATGCCTCTTTGCAAAGCAATGAGAAAATCATAGGATGAACAGAAGCCATATGTGGGGCTCAGGAGGCCAAATATTGTTTGAGGGTATTTTTTGCCTACTGGGCCCCAACAAAAACTGTATTTTTAAACAAATTCCCTAGGCAAGTCTTTATATGTTAAAGTTTGAGAACCTTTATGTAGTTAAGGGTCTATGCTATATTCTTATTGAGAAGAAACTGAAAGTTGGGACTCAATTGAATTGGGTTGATAATTAATACTTAGACATTTATATGTAAGTAAAATGTATTTTATGATATTTCTTGTGTGTCATGTGCTTTTTCTATTAAAAACTATATTAAAACTGTTTTAATTATTAACTGTATGTTAAGAATCAATGGAAACTTAACTATAAAGTATGACATTAAGAGAGAATAGACGTTATAGTCTTTTAAATATAAAAATCTGCCCTTTTAGAGACTATAAAAAGTTTTGCCTTTAGGATAAAAATTACCATAAAACATTGAGGGCATGTAGTCCTTTTATCCTGCTCCTTGAATAAGTCATTTTGGTTGGAGAAAGCCTTATGTATCTTAGGGAATGTGGGCAGGAATGTTGTGGCATGGAAAGGGCCTAAAGATTTACATTCTATTGATGGCTAAGATTAAGAGGTATCTCAAAATTCACTCTAAATTTGCATAGGATGAATCAATGTAATCTCTTGCTTTTGAAACTTAAAGTTATTAGAACATATCAGGTGGACTGAAGGAAGGGTCCACTGAATCCAGATTGTGGGAAGGACAACAAAGTCCTACAGAGAAAGCTTACCATTAAAGAAAAGGTAGTCTGGACCGGTCAATCCTAGTAATACATTTAACTCAATCATCATTGTCACTTGTCCGTGTCGTTAAGGAAATGGATTATAACTAAAGGGCTTTAACACTAAAAACTGTGTTGCTAAGGCCTACAGCAGTTTTGGGGCAGTCTGATTGGGTGTAACACAGAAAAGGGGCATTAACTTTTTTTTTAGTATCATGGACACAGAATGTTATGTTAGTTTCAGGTATACAACAGTGATTTAACATCTCTGTACATTATGCTATGCTTACCACCTTAAAATACTATTACAATACCATTGAGTATATTCCCTATGCTATACCTTTCATCTCTGTGATTTATTCATTCCATAACTGAAGGCCTTTATCTCTCATTTCCCTTCACCCATTTTGCCCACTCCTTACTCCCCCTTCCCTCTGACTACAATCAGTTCTCTGCATTTATAGTTCTGTTTGTTTATCCATTTGATTTGCTTTTTCGATTCCATATATGAGTAAATTAATATGATATTTGTCTTTCTCAGTCTGACTTATTTCACTCAGCTTAATACCCTCTAGGTCCATGCATGTTGTTGCAAATGGCGAGATCTTCCTTTTTATGGCTGCGTAATATTTCATATTTCAGTGTGTGTGTGTGTGTGTGTGTGTGTGTGTATGTGTGTGTACATACCACATATTCTTTATCCATTCATCTATCCATTGACAACTTAGGCTAGTTCCATACCTTGGCTATTGCAAATAATGCTGCAATAAATACAGGGGTTCACATATCTTTTCAAATTAAGGTTTCCATTTTCCTTGGGTAAATATACAGTAGTGGAATTATTGGATCCAATGGCATTTCTATTTTTAATAGAAGTGTTTTGAGAGAATTCTATACTGTTTTCTGCAGCGGTTGTGCCAATTTACATCACCACCAGCTAATGCACAGGGGTTCCTCTTTCTCCACATCCTTACCAACAATTGTTATTACTTGTCTTTTTGATACTAGCCATTCTGGAAGGTATAAGGTGATACCTCATTGTGGTTTTGATTTGAATTTCCATGATAATTAGTTATGTTGAGCATCTTTGCATGAGTCTATTGACCATTTGTATGTCTTTTTTGGAAAAATGTCTTTTAAAGTCTTCTGTACATTTTTAATCAAAATTTTTGATGTTGAGTTGTATAAATTCTATATATGTTTTGGATACTAACCTCTTATTGGATATATCATTTACAAATATCTTCTCTCATTCAGTAGGTTGCTTTTTTGTTTTGTTGCTTTCTTTTGCTGTGCAAAAGCTTTTATTTTGGTGTGGCCCCAATAGTTTTAGTTTGCTTTTGTTTCCCTTGCTTCAGGAGACATATCTAGAAAAATGTTGCTATGGATCATGTCAAAGAAATTACTGTCTATGGTCTCTTCTAGGATTTTTATGGTTTGAGTTCTTGCATTTATACCTTTAGTCCATTTATTTTTGTGTATGATGTAAGAAAGTGATCCGGTTTCATTTCCTTTGCATATAGCGGTTCAGTTTTCCCAACACTATATATTGAAGAGATTGCCTTTTTTGAAAGGGGCATTTTCTTTCAATTTTCAGGAAATGCTGATGAATATGCAGCTATCAGCCATGAAAGTTATAAAGTTATAAAGTACAGTGGTCAGTCCAGCTGTAGCTGGTTCACTCAGGCCCTATCTATTTGGATGAGCAACAGGAAGAAGCCAGTTCTGAAGATGTGCTCTCCTGACAGGTGGTAATAGAAGAGAATTGATGGGCAGGATAAGGAAACCTGGGGTCCCTACATACACAATAAGCACATGTAAAGTGCTCAACTAATATTTGTTAATAATAGTACACTGGTATGAATGGGTTGTAATGGGTTAAAAAAGCAGGAAATGGCCATTATAAAGCTTAATTGAACTGAATAAAGCTTTTGAAACTTTCATTCTGGCTTTTGGAAAAATTGAGAATCTCAGATTCCTTGGAAAGTAGTTGATACCTAGAAGAGATAGATCCTGAGAGTGAATTGACAAAAATAATTGATTGTGTATAAATTAAGAAGTAATAGGACAGAAAGGAGAATCCTGTAAAGAAGTGGTTGGCAAAATGTTTGTAAATATTTTAGGCTTTTCAGGCCATATGGCCTTTGTCACAACCACTCAATTCTGCTGTTACAGGGCAAAAGAGCCATAGACAATGCATGAATGAATGATCATGGCTGAGTTCCAAAAAATACTTCTATTTTCACATGTAAGAATCAGAGTTCACAGGCAGTACAAAAACAGGTGACAGTGTTTATCAGCCTGTGCTTTAAACTAGCAAAGACCAAGAGACTATTTTCTAGCAGTATAAAACCAATCACTAGGCTTCAACATTTGCCCAATTCCCTCTACAGAGACTACTAAGTAAGCCAAAACAGAAATGCCTATCTTTCCCCATGCTTAGAGTGACTAGGGCTTTGGGAGGAGAATGCCAGGGGAAAGTAGGGAAAATTATGATAGTCAACAATTCTTTATCAAAAAGAGCAGAGGAAACGGTGTAGGGGCTTTTCTGTTATAGCTGCTAATCATAAAACATTCAGCAGTCATATTTTTGGAAGGTGCTGGTAACTCTAGGAAAAATATAGACTGAATTCATCCTCTCATGTTTACTAAAGGGATAGAATTTGAGTCAACCCAAATAAAAACCAAGAGAATACAATGAATCATCTGGTTTTATCTAGGTGTTCATCTTTCTTTAAATTTTTCTTCAAATCACTTATCAGTCAGTTTATGACAAAACAGTTGTGATTGTCTATAACTGTTCTCTGTGAGTGAAGAACACAAGATGGAAAGTCAAGGGATATGAATTTGAGTCACAGCCCTAGCAATTAGCTGTATGTCTTTGGCAGGTAACTTAACCTTTCCAAATCTCTGTTCTATTTCCTGTTTTTTAGGGTTAAGGGTTTGACTCTATAATCTGTTGAGAGACTTCCTGATCCTAAAATTCTATGTCTGAATGTATTTAAAATCTAACGTATGTACAAAGTAGTATGTTCCCTTTTATTTAGGGATGTTTTCGGGATGTGAATATATTATATTAGATATGGCAAGATAGAAAATGTTAAAAAGCAAAGGGGGCATGGGAAGAGACAGAGTAGAGGTAAAGGAGAGAGAATCTGGATTTCTCTGATTAAATTGTAGCTTATAGGTTTGAATATGGGATCATGCAAATATTTCACATAATTCTAAAACAAAATAGTAGAAAAGAATTCTTGTAATTGAAGGGTAATGAACCTGTTTATAGAAGTGGCATAATAGAAACTAATTCAGGTAGTATAACATTTAGTAATTTGATCCTGTATCCTAGTAGAATGTATCATCTTAAGGATGAAAAGAACTTAAAAAATTTTAAACTGTTTTTAATAAACATATTTTTGGTAATTTCAGTGGTCATTTTGGTAATTTTATTCTGAATCTGATATGCATTTATTGTGTATTACTATTATTGAGAAACAAGATTTTTAGCACAGGAAAAAAGAGCTAAAATTATCAGACTAATGAGATTCAGATCAGAATTGAATTGGAGAGACCAGTATAAAATCAGGATATATTCTACTTAAACAATTTTTTTTAAATATTTATTTATTTTTGAGAGAGAGAGAGTGAGTGAGCAGGGGAGGGGCAGAGAGAGACATAGAACTGGAAGTGGGCTCCAGGCTCCAGCTTCAGCACAGGGTCTGACCACAGGGCTCGAACTCAGGAACTATGAGATTGTGACCTAAGCCAAAGTCGGAGGCTTAACAGACTGAGCTACCCAGATGCCCCAATATATTCTACTTTTTAAAGAACATGTTTTCCCTATTTCATTCCTGAAAAAGTCTGGAAGCAACCACCTACCCAGTAGCATACTAAATAATCATATCAAAGCACACTTTGCCCTCCCAGCAGAGGGAGGCCGAGGTGTGCATCCTGGTTTCTCCTGTGCGTAGATGGGATCGCAAACTGGCTGAGAGTCTGGCTGAAGAGTCATCCACATGGAGCATTCACATCAAGGTGAATTGAATCATTAATCGCCGTGGAATGACCCTTGGACAGGGGACTATTGGAAATCATGGCCAGACTTAGAGGTGATACACGAGTGAAAGCCAAATTGGAGCACAAGAAAATCCTAGAGCTTTGGCTTAGCTGAGAGGGAGCAGATCATGAGTGTGCCAGTCCCTGACATTAGCAACAGAAAACGGAATACAAGGGAGGCTAGACCAGGCCAACTCACCTTAGCAGCAGATACCCCACTCACAGTCAAAGATCCAGGCAGGGGTCCAGGTCTCCCCCCCTGACTAAGGCCACGAGATTATCTGAGCCACACTCCTTTCCCCACCCACTCACACATTATTTTGGAGCAGAAGAGGAAAGAGCTCTGAAATGTTCTTCATTTTCCTGACTTATATAAGCCAAGTCTGAGTTCCTTATGGACATATTTTAAATTGCTGAATCAAGATTATCGAGTGGGACCAAACAATTTGTTCCCTGCCTGCAACTGGGTGGACTGTGCTGATGAGCAAGACCAGATCAATTATAGATAAAATAATAGGCCTATTTTTTTTTTTACAAATCTGAATTGTAAGGTAACTTTCTATTTCACCAGTTTAAGGCAGTCATTAAAAATTTTCCTCTTTTTAAAGAAACAACCATTTACCAGTTGATTATTGTTTCCTTAAGTAAGACAGTATCTACCTTACCAGCTACTGAAAAGTGTGCTGTTTTTCTCTTTCTCTCACACACGTTAAACATATACTTTCTCAGAGCATATATAGTAGTAAGCCGCTTCTCCAGGAGTTGTAAAGTTGAGTGCTCCCAGAGACCCAGACAGGTGAGAACGGAAACGAGGAAGTCCTGCTGGAGAGCCTACACCCTGCCTGTGGGGAGGACGCCCGTGTTCTGCTCTGGGCTTGACAGATGTTACAAGGCAGTTGGAAGATTAAACTTGTAACTGAAACCTGTTTTTTAATGCTGGCACTGGGATAAAACAAAAAGAAAAACCCTACTGTGAGAGCCAAACATACCATGGTTGTAGGCTGGATTTAATTCAAGGACCTGTGGTTTGTAACTTTGAATCCAGTCCAATCAAAGGCACTTAGCATATAGGAAACTAAGGCTCAGAGAGCCTGTGACTTGCCCAGTTGTTTAGTCATATTTTAACCATCTTAAACATTGTATTGATTCTGAAAAAATTGTTTTAGTTATTTTCAATAGGTAATATGTGAAATGGCTCAAAGTTCAAAAGGGACACGAGGTATAAAAGATTATTTAATGCTCTAGATTAGCAACCAGTATTAGCAGTTGCTTGTATACTTTTCCAGAGATGTTCTAGGCAACTCCCCTATGCTACTTTATTTTTATAAATATTAGAAATATCATTATTAGCAGACCATATGATCATTTTTATAGAAATCAGAAAGAATCTACAGGTAATTTTATTAGAAATAATAGAGTTGAATAAGGTGGATGAATATAAGATATTTTTTTAGACAAAAGTCAACTCCATGTTTTTATACCAGCAGGATACACCTAGAAAATATCTGGGAAATATCAGAGAATATCAAATAAGTACTCAAGAACAAATTTAATAAAAGACATGTAAAGTATCTATGGAAAACTCTAAAAAGACATATATATTTAATATATAATGAAAATTATAAAGGACTCATTACTTGAAGACCTGAATAAATGAAGGGAGAAACTGTTTGTGAGTAAGAAGATTCAATATTGTAGAGGAATCGGTTCTCCTCCAGTGGCTCTATAAATTCAGTGCAATTCCAATCAAAATCTGAATAGATTCTTTTCATGGATCATGGTAAGCTGATTCTCTTACACATTTTCAGGCAAATTCATCAGCATTTTTGGTGATTTGGGTGAAGTATTCTTAATGGGCAAAACTAACCTCTGCTTTCTTTTTTCTCTTTAAATGTTCCTGATGTATGTTTATAATGTTTATAATGTCTATTCATCTCATATCTAGATTTGAGCATCTGATGGAATAAAAAACACAGTCTCTGGAACCCTTACATTTGGACAAAAGGTCCTTTAATTCTATTCCATTTTGTCTGTCCACAAGTCACCACCCCAGGACAATGCCAATTAAAATGTGGGCAGGTGTATTCCCTTTCTTGGAAATCCTCTTGGTCTATATGTGGCATCATCAGTCTTCATATCTCATCAACATTTTGGGTAGGATCCATTCTACCTCTGTGGAGTAGATACAACAATGCATTACCCATTTTGTTATTTTGTTTTGTTTTCTTCATATTCTAGATACAAATGTGGGTAAAAATTGTGGTCATGCATATTCAGAGGCAAGTAAATCTCAGGTAGGTTTTTCTGTCTACCTTGGGCTGGAATTGTGGCTCTAAAGAAATGGCCTCAAATGTTACGGTGGCAATACTGCCACCGCAGACAAGGACCTAGGTGATCAGGCTTGGGACAAAGGGGAGGTGGTGAGAATAAAGCCCTAGCTATAAAGCCCACGGACATCTAGTTACATTGTATTTTCATTTAAAAATAAAGAATTTCAAAAACTAATGTATCTTTTAAAGAAAGTTTTTTATTTCAGTATGTTTGACACACAATGTTACATTAATTTCAGGTGTACAACATAGTGATTCAACCATCCAATGCTCTTGCAATATCATAGACTGTGTGATATGGATTATATAGTCATGCCTTTTATTCCTGTGCTGTGCATTTTATTCCTGAGATTTCCTCATCCCCTAACTGGAAGCCTGTGTCTCTCACTCCCCTTCACCCATTTTGCCCTTTACCCCACCCCTCTGCCTTCTGGAATCATTTGTTCTCTGTGTTTATACATCTGATTCTGCTTTTTGTTTTTCATTTCAAAAACCAAAATATCTTATTTCTTGCTATGAAGTCTTCTAAATTTTTAAGTAATAATAAAAATCAAATATGTGAAGATGCTATTCTCACTGCTATCTTATCTATAAGGAAAATTGATTTGTGACTTACCAACAGTTCATTAGTAAGAGGTGAACCTCATTTCTTTTACCTCATTTTAAAAATAAAAGTCATTTTTCTCAGTGTAAAAAATACTGGTTGCCAAGTATTGTTCACAATACAATCTTATTAAAAAAATTTCCTTTAAATTTGTGAGCATAAAGATGTAGAAGCATACAAAAAATAGCTTTTGAGGACTGTAGAACTCATGAGGAGTGTTAAGGAGACTTATTTTTTTCTCTAAATATGTCTTATATTCTTTCCTAAAATGATAATGCTCATATGAGTAAAAAAGTTATACATTTCAAATGAAATTACCTTTCCCCAACATTTTATTTTATGCATTTTCAAACATATAACGAGGCTGAAAGAAATTTCTGGTAAACATTCATATGCCTGCCATCAATCCATCTCATTTTTTGATGCATTTCAAAATAATTGTGGATATCAGCATACTGCCCTCCTCAGCATGAATATCATTAATTGGAATTCTATATTTGTTTATAATTTTTTATAATTATTTATAAAGTGATACACATCCATTGTAGAAAATTGGAAGTTGCAGATACAAAGTTTACCATTTTATCGGTTAGTATTTATTTGTGTCACATGTTGTGCTATTTACTTTACGAGCATCATTGCATTTCTTCCTGTCCCAAATCCTAAGAAGTAGCATTGTCCCATTTTCCAGATAAGCAAGTTGTTGCAGTTCCCAAAGTGGCAGAGTTCAAATTTGCACCAAGTCTGTCTCAGACTCTCACCCTTAACTACATGCCTTCTCCATCTCACTGTACTTCAAGAAAACCTCTCACCAGACCCTTTTCACAAAGGGTCCATAACTGTATTTTTCTATAACAATAGATTGTTTTCTGTGTTGTTTTATAATTCTTTTGGAGAAAAGAAATTTGCAATTTTGCAAACCTCTTCTTCCAGCATCTTATTCACAGTTGCAAAGCATCCTGTTGAGTAACTAAACCATATGTTATCACTACATTATTGCTGAGTATTTTTCATCAACTGAAAACATAAGTCTTTGTGAATACTACTAATTACATCCTTTGAGTTCCAAGTAGGATTGGTGGATCAGAGACTATGTGGTTTGTGCTCTCAATACAAATTCCCAACATTGTATTTGGAAAATTGTTTTTATGAACCTCCTCCCACCAGTAGGGTATGTATGACACATAGGTATTTCCACATGCTAGTCAATGCTGACACTGCACATACAATTAAAACAAATCCTTTCTAGTTGGATAAACAAAGCATTTAATCTTTGTTTAGTATACCTGTGCTTATTGATGAAGTTGAATCTATTTTCCCATATTCATCATTTAGGTTTTATCTTTCAAATCTTGAAAGCTTGTTTGTGTTCACACAGTTCATTTTTAAGTTGCTCCTTTGAAGTGTTTCTACCCATTTCATGTTAAACCCTGAATTATGACTGAAGCTTGGTTTTTGGTGCAGAGTTTACTTTTTGAGAAGTGCAGTAACGGCAGTCACACTTGGAATACCTCTGTGACAGCAGAAAGGTTTATGTTTTCCTCTTTGTGACCAGATAAATCTCTGTGATATTGCTGTGAAGGAAGGTAGGGTTTCAGCAAATCATTTGTTTAGAGCACCCCAGAGCTTCCCGTCGGACACGAGTGGCCTTGGGAGATTCGCCCGGGCAAACCACAAGGACAGAGGGTTGGTTATTCTAGGGGCTGGCTTTGAAGCCTTGTGAGACCCCTGCGAGTGCCCCTCAGGGGAGGGGAGGAGAGCGCTCCTGAAAATGGGGACCACTCTACTGACGAAAGGGAGACTGTCTCTGGGCCAAGAAGAGGTGGTGGGTAACATGGGAGAAGCAGAGGACAGAGAGTGAGTTGGTGGTTTAGCTTCACTTTTCTCTGATCACTAATCCTCATGCCTACTGTCTGCCCTGCGTCACTGTGAGGAAAATCGAAAGTGTGCAGCCTGTGAAGCCCTGACTCCTGTGTCCTCGTAGGTGGGGGATGTGATGGCTGTTCTCTAGAGTTAGCTCTCTGAGGACGGCCGAGAGATCATCTTCAGCCTGGCGTAGTTAGTAAAGATATTTGGTCAAAATTCATTTACAGTTTCAACTGCGTTCATTCTCTGTGGGAGCATGATAATAAATTGTAAGGTATAGGAGAAAAGAAATAAAAAGAAATGACTTTAACATGTTAATACTGTTATATTACATGTGACAATATGTTTTGCTCCTATTTTACTTCTATTTTTTTACTCCTTTTTATTTTTCTTTATATTCCATAATGGTTGTGTTTACATATATAATGGAAATACTAATAAATTCAATTTAAAATTTCTCTACCTGGGTGACAATCTGCCCTAGCAGCTAAGTCAGGTTCAAGAAACAGGAAATCCTATTGTTTGTAAACATCCTTTCCAACAAAAGGTATAGCTTGTAAGTATAGGCTCTTTTGTATCAGTGTATTAGTGATTTAAACAGTAATAGGAGGGGCATCTGAATTTCTCAGTCAGGCAAGCATCTAACTTTGGCTCAGGTCGTTATCTCCAGTTAGTGAGTTCTGAGCCCCATGTTGGGCTCTCTGCTTTCAACGCAGAGCCAGCTTTGGAACCTCTGTGTCCCTCTCTCTCTGCCCCCTCCCACTCCTTCTCTCAGAAATAAACACTAAAAAAAAAAAAAAGCTGTAATAGAAAAGGCAAGATAGTAGCAGTAATAATTTAAAGCCAGAACCCATAGTTTCCGAGCCCTCAAGTACTTGCATGGATAATGTGCCTGATGGTGTGAACTCTTCTTGGGGACTGGAGCATCACAGGATCCATGCTGAGGTCTGTTACATGAGCCAATGAGGCCCTTTTGCTTTGAGACTTAAATTTAATCTCACTGAGTGTGGATTTATATTTTTCCAATAATTCTACAAAAGGCTCTAGAAGGAGAGGTTACCAAAGGCAACTTGCATAATGTGATGTCATTATTTCCCTCATCACTGGTCCCGGGAGAGATGGCACTCAAGGTGAAATTTAAAGCCCTCCAATGAGTTGGGTAGTATTCCAGCAGAGGGCTAAAGTGTAAAAGGTGCTTGAAGTGGTCATGGAAAAGTTCTTGAAAACTGAAAAATGGCACCATTTTATCTTTTGTTGGCTTGAAATTCTTGGCATGTTAATTAGTCTATAAAAAGGGCCTTGCCAATGTCATAAGGCAAGTTCTGAAAGCCTCGGGCTTTTAAACTTGAAGTAGTACAGTGAAGGACGGACCTCACACAGAATGTTCACAATATATTGCAAAAAGTGACAAGAATTGATTAATTACTTGTATTAAAACTAATTTGCAGCGATGGCATTAACATTCTGAATCCAGCTATTTCTTTCAGTTAGTGTCTTATAGCTGGGGACCTGTCTTCCTACTTTGTTCATTTCTTAAAGGAACCACCTTTCATTTTACTTTTGGGGGGGGTAACCTGTTTCTCCCAAGGACTATAAATATCTGAGGTTCACTTATCTAATCAAGATCTCCTTCTTGATACAGTTTCTTAGAGAATTCAGGGGCAAAATTTGGGTTATAGGTTTGAAGTCTGAAAGTACTAAAAAAGGAAAGATAAAAATTGATGATAGGAAGTTCCTTTCCTGGGCAGGATATTTGCAATAATTCTATTAAGCAGAACATGTTAAGGACATTACCTCATATCAATCCCTCACTGCCTTCCTGCAAATTGTAATCAACTAATTCTACTGAAGAAAAGTCTTCTTGAAGCTATATTGGTTACCAGCAAGTATTGCATTTCTAAAAGTTGTCTTCATACATCTATAAGTGATCCCCAAATTTTAAAAAATTTACTGTGGAGGCACCTGAATGACTCAGTCCATTAAGCATTCAACTCCTGATTTTCGCTCAGGTCATGATCTTGAGGTTGGTGAGATCAAGCCCCATGTTGGGCTCTGCACAGACAGAATAGAGATTCTCTCTCTCTCTCTCTCTCTCTCTCTCTCTCTCTCTCTCTCTGCCCCTCCCTTGATTGTGTGAGCTCTCTCTCTTTCTCTCAAAATAAACAAACATTAAAAAAATTAAAAATATGTGAAGTGCTTTTCATAGTGTGTTACATGTAGTAAATCTCAATTAAAAGTAGCAATTACTTTTATATCTTGGTGGAGGCATCTCTGTTCTGCCCCTTGCAGGAGTAGTGTGCTGGCCTGTGCTCCAGTTATCTGGGGCTGCAGTGCTCTCTGGCTGGATAGTGTGAGGGGCTGAGGACTCTTTATTGCACTAGTTCTTTTCTTGTGGTCCACTTGCCAAAACATGCTGTATTCCATGAACAGAATTTTCCAAATGTGTTCTTATCCAAAAGGAGGCTCCATGAAAAAAATAATTATCTGTTCAACTGAGTTTGGGAAGCACTAGAGAAAGAATGTTAAGTAAGTGTGGAATTTTTTATGTCAGCTTGAAAGCTAATGATTATGTATGTCTAAGTGGTGTTCATAAATAATAATGGTAATTCTGTCTTACCATCAGCTTTTAAATGGTTGTAATGCACTGAATCCTTCCGTATAAGTTATTTGCTTCCAGGTCCCAACCAGGCTCCTTCCCACAGGGGCAGTCATTTCCTCCCTGCTGATCATTGCAAATCTCCATATACTCCAAGGTTAACAAAGTCGACTGGACAAAATGGACTCTGTCATAATTCTGGTATGCCTCTGCTGGCATGGTAAATCACTCTGAATTTTCACTTTAATCTGTGTCACCGCACTAGTGATGAGATGTTCCTTTCCTCCCCAGGCAGCTTTTCAAGTACATTTTTTTCAATGAGAACAGCTTGATCTGGAGGGAGGCAGTCTTTCATGATGATATAGAGTCTGACTAGCTGGGTTTGCTTGTTGGCTTGCCACAGACTATATTTTTGATCTTGGGCAATTCCTTATACTTTAGTTTCTTCATCTATTAAATGGGAATAATAGTGGGACTTACATCATGGAATTGTTGTGGATGTTAAATGGGTTAGTACTTACAGAAGAATAGTCACTGGGACATGATTATCATCATCATTACGTGGTCAGAAGTTGAGGTTGAAATTAGCATTCACCTGACACTGTTTTTGAGAGTGTGTCTACAGTGGGATCTTTCTGGTCTCTTAGAGGGCATGTTACACTCAATAGCCATATGAGACACAGTCTGCACTTAAGCAGCTGAGTCCTGAGGAATCAATATTAAAATGATAGCTTGCTAGAGTCAGAAAGGACTGCAAATATGTCCAAGGCCTGCTCTCTTTCACACGTGAAGATGCTCAGGTCCTGACAGGTGAGGAGACTTTTCCAAACCCCACAGTTTGTTCCAGGTGGAGTTGATAAGAGAATGCAGCCTCCTGATCCCAGGCTTCCTGCTCTTCTTTCTTCCACTGTCCTAGTGCTGGAGACCTCAGAGTGTATAGAATAATGATCTTAGTTATTTTGTCTTCTACTTGAATTTGTGGATTGTTTCATAGTTGAAGTTGACATTCCTGGAGCATAAAGAAGCAATAGGAAAGCAGAGGAAGGGAGACTTGTTGAAAGGGACATGCATTTCAGAGCCAGGGAGTTCTGCGTTTCAGTCCTAGGAGATGGCTGTGTAACTTTAGAGGGAATTAGTAACTGTCTGTGACTTTTACTTCCCTCATGGGTTTGGGGATGATAATAATATTTGCTTTTCAGAATTTTTGAGAGGATTAAATGAGAAAGATGTAAAACTGTTTTAATGTAGTAGGTACTCAGTAGATGGCAGTTATCAAAGTTATTGCTAATGAGTGTTTTAATAGATGATGTCATTGCCAGAAAGAGCTACCTGAAAATAATAGAGTTAGAAACAATGTGTCAGGCTTAGTTAATCCCATATTTATTAAACTGGAGTAAAAATAGTCCAGGGGTAAGTAGCTGTGTGAAAAAGTGAATAAAATGGTGTGTCATTTAGAAACGCCGATTTTATTTGAAAAAAAAAAAAAAACCTTGAGGAAATTTTAAATGGCTAGTAGTTGCAAACATTTAAAACTTACATGGATATTCTAAGGAATAAAATTCAAAGTTAATAAACATTTTTAAGAAAAAGCACGAGACTTCAAATACATTTTAGTTTTGTAGCAGCCTGCTCCAAAATATTAATCCTAGCTTCCTATTTTGCCACCCATCCCAAATTCCACAGTGCTTGCTCTCCATGACTGGCAAGGCTATTTTGATGGGAAAGTTTGAGAAGCATTGATTTAACGTGTCCTCTTACTGCTAGGTTGTAAATCTCATCGTGTAAGGAAAGAAAAACGGAGATGGGCTGCCAGTTCCTTTCCCAGTTGGTGTAGGGGTAATGCAGGAAGGTGGTGACAGTCACATCGGGTTGGCTCTCGGACACCCGGCTGATCCCACACATCTGCCTTGCAAAGCTCTCATTCTCACTTCTGAGAAGGCCCAGCCCTCCTTCCTGGGTTCTCTTTGGGATGGCATCTATTATTTTTGCCTGCTGATCACCTATCCTTCCTTCTGCTGGTAATAGCTCCTGATTTTCTTCACCCTCCCTTTACTCAGTCCACTCAGTCCGTGAGTGATGGATGGGACTTCTCAGCACTGCTGCGCCAGCACGGCCATGAACTTCTTCCTTTCTTCTCTGGCTCCTGTGGTGCTTTTTATTCCCTCTGAACTTGAAGTTGGGAGGTTGTAAGCCTGGAGCCTAATGCTCTGTCAATGAGGAAAGCTACACAGAGACACATAAATTAAATCCTTTATTTTGTCTTTGCCTAAAATTCTGTTACTTTTATCATTCTGCATTGATATTTACCCTTGGCTTGTCTAATCAATTATCAGAATTATCTGCCTATCTTTATCTTGAAGGTTAATCATTTATTCCTCCATACTTACAATAATCACAGAATACCAACTGTGGCAGATACTAATAGTGTATACCCAATATCCATTCCCTTCTCTTTGTTAACAGAACTGTAATGTTATTCAGACAATGATATACTGCCTGAGGCCATGGGCCATGATTGTTCTAAAGTAATAAATTAATCACACTAATCCTGTTCCACACCAATCCTATCTGCTTTCTCAGCTTCCTTTATAGTTAGTGGTGGTCATGTGACCCAGTTCTGGCAAATGAAGACTCACTGG
This sequence comes from Suricata suricatta, assembly GCF_006229205.1. Lineage (NCBI taxonomy): Eukaryota > Metazoa > Chordata > Mammalia > Carnivora > Herpestidae > Suricata > Suricata suricatta. The sequence goes on along the minus strand of NC_043706.1, from coordinate 71,230,168 downwards.
AAGTTTGCTGAGGGATTTCTGGAAATTTTGCTTTCCTGATTAAAGAGTACGTAGACACTTCCCGTTTTGGTTTTCTTCTTCAATATGACTTTTGCTATTTGGGGTCTTTTGTGGTTCCATACGAATTTGAGGATAGTTTGTTCTAGCTTTGAGAAGAATATTGGTGCAATTTTGATGGGGATGGCATTGAATGTGTAGATTGCTTTGGGTAGTAATGACATTTTCACAATGTTTATTCTTCCGAGCCATGAACAGGGAATGTTTTTCCATTTCTTGGTGTCTTCTTCAATCTCATTCATAAGTTTCCTATAGTTTTCATCATATAGGTCTTTTACATCCTTGGTTAGGTTTACTCCTAGGTATTTTATGTTTTTTTTTTGTGCAATCATAAATAGGATCAGTTTCTTGATTTCTCTTTCAGCTGCTTCATTTTTGGTGTATAGGAATGCAACCGATTTCTGTACACTGATTTTGTACCCTGCAACTTTACTGAATTCATTGATCAGTTCTAGAAGGCTTCTGGTGGAGTCAATTGGGTTTTCCATGTAGAGTATCATGTCATCTGCAAAAAGTGAAACTGAGGCATCATAATCCCAGATTTTAGCCTCTACTACAAAGCCGTCATCATCAAGACAGTATGGTATAGGCACAAAAACAGACAATATAGAATAGAGAATCCAGAACTGGGCCCACAAATGTACGGCCAATTAATTTTTGACAAAGCAGGAAAGAGTATCTGATAGAAAAAGACTGCCTCTTTAGCAGGTGGTGCTGGGAGAACTGGACAGCAACATGCAGAAGAATGAAACTAGACCTCTTTCTTACAACATACACAAAAATTAACTCAAAATGGCTGAAGGACCTGAATGTGAGACAGGAAACCATCAAAATCCTTGAGGAGAAAGTAGGGAAAAACCTCCTAGACCTCCACTGCAGCAATTTCCTACTCGACACATCCCCAAAGGCAAGGGAAATGAAAGCAAAACTGAACTCTTGGGGACCTCA
>NC_043706.1:71214460-71229063 GCF_006229205.1 Suricata suricatta | reverse complement strand
AGGGTGTGGAGAGACAGGCACCCTCCTACACTGTTGGTGGGAATGTAAACTGGTGCAGCCGCTCTGGAAAACAGTGTGGAGGTTCCTCAGAAAACTATGGATAGAACTCCCTTATGACCCAGCAATAGCACTGCAAGGGATTTACCCAAGGATTACAGAAGTGCTGATGCATAGGGGCACATGTACCCCAATGTTCATAGCAGCACTTTCAACAATAGCCAAAACATGGAAAGAGCCTAAATGTCCATCACCTGATGAGTGGATCAAGAAGATGTGGTATATATATGCAATGGAGTACTACATGACAATGAGAAAGAATGAAATCTGGCCATTTGTAGCAAAGTGGATGAACCTTGAGGGTGTCATGCTAAGCGAAATAAGTTAGGCAGAGAAAGACATACCATATGTTTGCATTCATAGGTCTAACAGGGAAACAGGAGAAATTTAATGGAGGACCAGGGGGAGGGGAAGAGGGAAAGAGAGTTGTGGAGAGAGAGGGATGCAAAACTTGAGAGACTATTGAATACTGAAAAGGAACTGAGGGCTGAAGGGGGAGGGAGGGAAGGAGGTGGAGGTGGTGGAGGAGGGCACATGTGGGGAAGTGCACTGGGTGTTGTATGGAAACTAATTTGACAATAAACTACTTAAAAAAATAAAAAAAATAAAAATAAAAAAAGGTAACAAGAAAAAAAAAGTAGATAGACATCTGGCACAATCCTCTTGCTCCTCCTTCCTGTGGCTTTGATGTGTTGAGCTGCAATTACCACCGTGCAACCATGAGACCCCAACTATGAAGGAAAGGCTTAGAGAATAACAGAGAAGCCAACCTTGAAATTGTTGAGCTGATGAACCCTCCCCAATAGTCCCTTCCCTCAAGATTTATCTCAAAAGAATTACAAATCTCTATTCTTTTTAAGTCTCTGCTATCTTTCTGTTAAGTGAAGTGAAAAGTATTCCTAACAGATATAGCTGGGTATCAAAGAGCTGGGTATGGGCCAAATGCTGAAGATACATAGAGGTAAAGGGTCATGCCCTATATCCAGACGTTTGGCACAGAACTATTAAGTTACTGCAGTGTGTGATGTAATTTCTATAGTGGAGATATGCAGAAGTGGTGCCTAAAATACCTGAGCTTTGAGTTAACTCTTAAACAGGAATGAGGTTTTCCAAGTGGACCCACACAAGGAAATGAGAGACTGGAACTGTTCTTGGGAGTTGGAAAAGAATGTACAAACATAGATGGCTAGTTCAGGAGCTATAAGCAGTTATAATATGTACAATGTGGGGAGAAAATTAGTAGCAGTCGATGAGTTTATAGAAGTAGGCACCAGATTTTGAGGGCTCTTACTTTCCACACAAAGGAACTTAGAACTTGTAGGTTGATGGATCAGCACCTGCGTAAATCACCAACAGGCTTTAAGAGTACAGTTTCCTGGGCCCTAAGCTAGGTCTGCATTGCAATCTATGTATGCAACCTGGGAATCTGTGTTTTTGAAAACTTTGACAGATGATACTGGTTAAGAATTACTGATGTAGCTGATAAAGAGATAGTGAAAAAATTTGATCAGGATAGTCGTAAGATCAGATCTGCCTTTGAGAAAGATCCAGTTGTGTACTTGGCATATTTGACTCAGAGTACATCATTTTTTAAATATGTCCCTCTTCCTTATGACAGAACTATTTTTAGTAATAATAATGTAAATATTTTTAGTTCTTTGTTTTTAAAAAAAATAAGAATCTAAAAGTAAATTCCAATTTTAAAGATTCAAATATAGGGGTGCCTGAGTGGCTCAGTTGGTTAAGCGTCCGGCTTTGGCTCAGGTCATGATCTCACAGTTCGTGGGTTCAAGCCCCACGTCAGGCTCTGTGCTGACAGCTAGCTCAGAGCCCGGAGCCTGCCTCGGATTCTGTGTGTCCCTCTCTCTCTGACCCTCCCCTGCTCATGCTGTCTCTCTCTGTCTCTCAAAAATAAATAAAAAACATTTAAAATTTAAGATTCAAATTTAATAAAATATTTTGAGTATGAACTAAAATTTACATGTACTAAACAACACCTGTTTGGTTTTTTTGCACTCTTTTCATTGTTTGAAATGTTAAGCACAAATCAAAACATCAGTTGGTCACAGAATGACAGAACTTAAATAACACAAGTTCTGTTTATTCATCTTTATAACCACCAGGCTGTCATTGTGATTCTATTAGTCTTCACCTGGTTCTGATGGACATGAATTTCAGTTAACATAACTTAATTAAATAACACTAGTCCTTCAACACCAAGGTTCAGATTTCAGTTACTAAGTTTAGTTTATTGACTGAATAATTGCATGAAATACAAACTCACACTAGATCTTCAGCTTGCAAATCACTATGTAAATAACAGATGTGCACTATGGTCAGTGATCAATTATAACACTTCTTTCAAAGTCTTTGGTGAATCATCACTGTGTATCTGTTGGTCACTTCATACAGACAGTAAAGTGTATGGTTATGTTGTATCCCGATTACCTAGTGATCACCTGACGTTTTACAAAAATGGGCAACCAAAAGAGGAGATTGGCTAGCTAGGGTAAAAGCGCAACAAAGAAACAAAAGTGGTAAAGCTGAAAGAGAAACTTCAACCTAGCTTGAACAGAGTTATAGAAGAAGTAGCTGGCCATGTGAATGTTGACACTGCCTCATTCGAGACTCTAGATAGTGCAGCCGGAGAAACTCAGTGAGGGGAATTTGCTGACATTAATGAGAAGAGTGGCTCTAATGAAAAATATAAAGATGTCCCTGAGAAAGTGATGCCAGCCAAAACTTCACGTTAAAGGAACTTTTGGAGATATTTCATGATGTTGGAAAAGCAAAGGATAGAATGTTGAACGTTTATCCAAATTTAGGAGTATGACAATTCGTCAAGGCACAGAACAAAATGCTCCTTCTTTATGATAGGTTCTGGAACAAGAAGGCAAGCACCATTCAAACTACTCTTGATAAGTTATTTTTACAAAGAAAGAAAGCACCTTTAATTCCTAATGTTTCTAATGTTTTAAATTATAGTCTGCTAAATAATATAAACTTTACTATTATTTGATTTCCCTATTCATTCATAATAAGAGATTTTTTTTATTGTTTTAATCAAAAAGTTTAAAAGCCACAAAAGAGTCATATATTTCCCCATTTGTTATGAAGATTGTTTTGCAGTGATTATGAAGATTACTGCATGCGTGGTTGTTTTTAGTCCCACAATGCCTTGCAAAGCAAGGACTCCTGTACTTAAATTTGAGGATGTGTAGTACCAGAGAGGCTGGAGATACAAACTGCTCCTGAAGAGAGCTTGAACAGAATCGAGTCATGACAAAATTACTCATTAGATAAACAGAAGGCACTAACCCTGTAGCTGGGAGTTCTCTGAATTTATTTTTTTGTGGGAGGAAGAGTTAGCTGGGAGTTCTCTGAATTTATTTTTTTGTGGGAGGAAGAGTTTGTCACTTATGATATTTAGACTCATTGACTCTGACTCATATTTGAAAACAAACCAAATATTGTCAGTTTTATTTTTTTAACTTTTTAAATGTTTATTCATTTTTGAGAGATAGGGACAAAGTATGGAGGGGAGGGGCAAAGAGAGGGAGACACAGAATTCAAAGCAGGCTCCAGGCTCTGAGCTGTCAGCACAGAGCCTGACGTGGGGCTTGGACCCATGAACTGTGAGATTATCATGAATGAGTTGAAGTCGAAATCTCAACAGATTGGCCACTCAGGCACCCCAATCTTATTATTGTTTTAAACTCTCAACAGACTCATCTCAACGGCCTGCGCTCAGGCAGAGCATTCCTGCCATTGGTTCATCACCTGAAGCTCTATTGGAGAAGCAGTGTGGAGGGCGGATGGCTACAAGGCAGAGAGCGCCTAAAGGCATTTTGCAGGGAAACTGATGGAGAGGACGTGAGCTAGAGCAGGCACAGTGGAAATTAACCTATGCCAGGCTGTTGGGTTTTGTTATGATACGCAAGTTTAATTCCAGTCTGAGATGACCACCTGTCTCTCAAAGTTGCTGCCACAACTCATCTCTGTCACATCTATCCCTCCATAGTGAGCATTGCTGATAACTTTTGGAATTTCCTTGCACTTCCCTGTGAACTTGCTCACTACCCTTCTCCCTGTAACTGAGCTTCTAGCTCTGCTTCCAGCTCTCCCCATACCTGCATCTGAGCTTCAGTGTGACTTAGCCATGCCCTCAGTTGGGCTTCATAGTCTAAACAATCTAGCCTATGATTAGAATTATTAAATGAAATAAAATTGTTATTGAAATAGATTCTAGAAATTCTTTATTGATAACATCTTTTAGAATTTACTAACTTTTAAAGTCAGGAATTTGTCCCTGCCTCTGTTTTCCTGAGATGACTAGGCTCCTTCTAGGTCATTATTCTATAATAATTTTTTATAAGTTTGTTTCTTTCATTAGACTGGAAACAAGTGTATTTATTTTAATGTACATCTGAGTGTCTTGGACAAAGTTCAATAACAACAAAACCTGGAGTTATAATAATGTAGTTGCTGAAAGTGACAAATTGATGACCTTTGGGCAAAATTCATACTTTTGCATTTAATTTGGCCCAATTAATCTTTTTTATTTTTTTTAATGTTTTATTTATTTTGAAAGAGTGTGAGTGGGGAGGAGCAGAGAGAGAGGCCTCAGACAGAGGATCTGAAGCAGGCTCTTTGCTGACAGCAGTGAGCCCAATGTGGGGCTCAATCTCACTAACTGAGATTATGACTTGAGCCAAAGTCAGGTCGCCCAAGTCACTGAACCCCCCCCAAGCACTCCCTCCCTCCAGTTAATCTTTTGAATTGGTTACTAGTACTTAAAAGTTGAGAGCCTCTACACAAAAATAAGGCTTTTCTGCTTTGTCTTAAATGTTTCACTAATAATGGGTCTATATTTCTATAAGGCAACAGGCCTTTGATGCCAAACAGTGGCTTTACCACATTTAGATAGGGTCTCTAAACTTGATTTTTGCTTTTATGGTACCTACTAGAACCTGGCAGACATTTGAATTTGTAACTCATGATTTAGAATTTAGAGGCTACATTATTATCACGGACCACATTAGCCAAAACAGTTTCCTTCAGAATAAGTAATCAGACTGTTGACTGTTCTCCAAAAGGCCACCTCATAAATTTAACTTTGATCAACATGTATTTTTGGTTTTTTTGTTTTGTTTGTTTTGTTTTTCAGTATTCAGCACCCATGCATAAAGATAGGGTCAATTTTGCTTGGCTTTGGAGAAGAATTTGAGTGAAAATGCAGGAGGGTTACTTTTTCTCAATTATGTAGGTAGGAATAAATTAAGTATTGTTAACGTATGTGCAGATTTCCTAAACAGTGACCACACCCCGCGCCAGTCTAGTCTATCATGCAGAATATCTGCCAGGTGACCAGTGAATATTTGCTTACATGCCCTTCCCAAGGTCCTTTCCAGCTCAACTTCTCATCACTGCTCAGGAACACCCCATAATTTAAACCACTCAGCCATGTTCTTTCTAAAGTGGAAAACAAAGACTGCATAGTCATAAATCTGCCAAAAGTACTCTACAGCCAGTTTACCTAACCAAACAGGCTGCTCAGTTTTTCCCTCTGAAATACCTGCTATTAGGGTCAGTTCATGGCAGCTAGGTCTTCCTAAGAACAAAACATGTGCACTTGCTTTATGTTTTCATAATTAGAAGGTCTATTGTATTGGTTGTCCTAGAACAACACAACTTTAATTTAAAGCTCCTTATTTTAGGAAACCAACTGAAACTTGCTTTCACATTAAAAAAAATTAAGAATTTAAGTAAACTTTTCTTTTTAATGTTTATTTATTTTTGAGTGACAGAGTGTGAGTGGAGGAACACCCACCCAGGTACCCCTAAACTTTTCTTTAAGAAAAGGTTTTGGCTTATAGAAAAGTTGCAAAGATAATATGGAGAGTACTCCTCACCAAGTTTCCCCTCTTATTAACATTTTACATTTACTGTAGAACATTTGTCGTAACTTAAAAACCAACGCTGGTGTATTACAATGAACTGAACTATACATTTTATTTGGATTTAACTAGTTTTTCCTTAACGTCCTTTTTTTTTTCTGTTTCAGGATCCTATTGCCCCAGAAAACATTAAATTTTGTTATCATGTCTCTTTATGCTTTTCTTGGCTGTGATAGTTTCTGAGGTTTTGTTTTGCTTTTTGTGACTTGTACAATTTTGAGGAGTATTGGTTGGATATATTATAGAAGTCATTCGATTTAAGTTTTTCTGATGTTTTCTCCTGATCAGCCTGGGGTTATGAGATTTTAGAAATAATACCGCAGAGGTGAAGTGCCCTTCTCATTGCATGACATCAAGGGCATGTGCTATCAACATTACTTCTCAGTCATGATGTTAACCTTGCCCCCCTGGTTTACCTAGTGTTTACCAGCTTTGTCGACTGTAAATTTACACCTTCCCCCACTCAGCTGTCTTATCTGAAAGCACGTCAGTAAATATATAGTCCACACTCAAGGTGTGAGGAGCTAAAACTTTATTTCCTTGAGGACATAGTATCTACCTAAATTATTTGGAATTTTTCTGTATTGAAGATTTGTCACTTATGTCTATTTATTCAGTAATTTATTTGTATAAGTAGAGACTCACAATTTGCATTTAATACTGTGGGTTATAACCCACTACTGCCTTATCTTTTTTATTGCTCAAGTTATTTCAACTTTAGCCTTTGAGAACACTTTCAGGTTGGCTCATGTGTCCTTTAGATGTGTCTCCATCATTTCATTTATTGAGCACTCCTTACTTTCTGGCAATGAAAGGTTCTCTCACTTCATCTTTTATATTCCCTTCCCAAGTATTAGAATAAGCCATTTCTCCAAGGAGCCCTGGTTTCTTTTATTGGAGAATGGTATTAGAAACCAAGATCTGGGTATTGGATATGCTCATTGCTCCTGGGATCTCATTGTTTCCAGGCCCTCTCAGTTGGCAGGGCTAGGAAGTATATGTATGTATACCAACCCATGAATTCACACATGTGTAAAATCATTTCTGTATGTTTTTATTTTAAGCTAAACATAAGTTCATACTGATGTTTCTGATTTTAATCAGCACCACATGTTTCATTATGCTTCTGCCTTGTTTATTTGTAATGTTTCAGTAGTGGGAAACCTAGATCCTACCACTGATCATCCATTTACTCATTTGTGCGATCCCAGTATAAGATTTCTTATCTCCATAGTCTCTACATATCATGAGGCTCAAACTCAGGTAGGAAAACTCTGTTACTTTTAGTTCTTCCTAAATTAAGATGTAGCCAATAAAGCACATTTGGCCACACTGCAAAATAAATTTCTCAGCATGTTTTCTTAATCCACTGAAATAGACAAGTATGCATTTGCAGATAACATATGTGCGTATATGTGGGATACTATGAATGCTAATTAGGGGTATCAGGTCCAGAGGATTTATTAAGGCAAGTGATTGAACAGGTAAACATAGAACTACTTAGTCATTTAGTGTATCAGGGTAGAAACTTTGTATTCAACAGAAACCTGCTGGGAAGCTTTAGCTATACTCATTACTTGATTGCAAAAAAAGATTTTTTATGAAATCTTTTTTGTAATGTTGTACAAATGAAATTTTGCCCTTTGGGAGTAATAAAAGCCAAGGTGAATGATATTTAGGAGATTATGAGATAACATAAGTTTGGGGTATACTGAACTATTGCATTAGGAGCTGTTTGAATGCAGAAACAGCTTAATGTATTTCTGGGGTAAAATAAATTTCTGGTTTTCTTAAAAAATGCTAATGCAAACATATTATAAAAATTTCCCATATCACTAGATGAAAGCAAGTACAATAATGACTGTACTTCTGGGAAGGCCTGCAATGCTTCTGGAAGAATCAATTGTATTCTCCAGTTAGAGTTTTGTTCTGGGTGCTGTAATTGTACCAGAGGTGGAATGTGAAGTTACTTTTATTGCAGAGAGATGGAGGACTAATACTAACAAAGACCAGGGAACCATTGAAAAAGATCAGAGAAGGCCTCTGAAGTTCACAATCAATATAAAGTTTTGATACAATATGATATGGAGTATGAAGTGGGACTATGACAGTAGGAGGTAATGCCACAAAACTCTCATTAGAGTTAGTGAGTATGCCATCCAAATCACTAATCAGGTATTCCTAACTTGGTGATCTGTGTTGGGAAAATTTAAGTGGCAATGCTAACTTTCTAGAGGGTTCTTACAGGTGTCACCAGTTCTTTCTGTGTCCCTGTCCCCCTTAGGTCAACAACACTAATTTCTGATGAGGACACATTTGTGTAGTTCTTGTCATTTCACATTATTTAGGGTGGAAAGGGTACTTAGAAACCCAAACATCACTGCAGAGAGGCTTTGAGAAGGAAACTCTGCCTGGGCTTACTGACTAAATCAGATATGGGTACATGATATGGATTAAAGGGAGAAGCTAGGGGATCATGTAGGGAAATTTATAAAGGTTTTGTTTGTGGTACATTATTGATACATTTGACATACGACTCAAACCTATTCCATTACTTAATATGGAGGACTTAATGGAATAAACAGTCTTCACTGGTCACATTAGTATGATTAACCAAGAACTGATTGACCAGATGAATCTGGTGAGACTATTGGAGTTAGTGCAGTTCTCATGATGAATGATTGTGTCTATTATTGATCTTACCCTCATAACCTTGGGAAGCACAAAAATGTTACAAAATAAAAATACTGCTGTGCCCTTTCCAGATATTAAAAACTAAATCTTTTACAAGGTATGGTTCATTTTTGTTAAAAAAGATTATAAAATATTCCTTATTGATGTGCCATGAATCAGTCAAATTGGGTAAGTACAGAAATAGATTTTATCTTTTTATCCTCAGTAGGGAAATCTCTGTTTTATGGTTCCAAGTTACGAAAATGATGTTCTGTATTATATATATACTTTCAAAATATGTTTATGTAATAATTTACCTTTTATGAAACATTTGTACAACCATTATTTCAACTGGGGTTATTAAACAGGACAAATGTACAATTTAAAAAAATATTTTCTTGGAAATTCTGAAAGAAAACAATTCTTTTAAATGTTCTATTAATATTTCATCCTTTCAGATATTATATCTCCTAATCCCCATGTATGTTATACTGTTATGGTTTCAGTTATAAAGAAAGATAAAGTTTTAATGACATATAAACTTATTAGCAATAGAATGAATCCTCACCACAAGAAATATTTTTATTAAAGAAAACTCTTTTATTTTAATTTCATCCAGTTTGACTCAAACATTTCTTTCTTTTTTAAGCTTATTTATTTTGAGAGAGACAGAGACAGCACAAGTAGGGAAAGGGAAGAGAGAAATGGAGAGAGAATCCCAAGCAGGCTCCATGCTGCCACCTCAGAGCCTAACGCGGGGCACAGACTCATGAAACCACGAGATCATGACCTGAGCTGAAACTAAGAGTTGGATGGAAGCATAATCAACTGAGCCAAGAGGTGCCCCTGATTCAGCCATTTTTGAACATGTATTCACTGTGTGGAGACTAGAAGGGATATCATGAGTAAAATCACCTTTTGCTCTCTGGAAATAATAATCATACATGAAGTGGAGCTTATCTGTCTCATATGGGGAGTGTGGGAGAGTCTAGACAAGGACAAAAGAAACTGTGATGCTAAGCAGGACATGATGATTCTAGAGAAATAAAAGCAATATGCCATGGGAATTCAAAGGAAGAACACAGAGCTCTGAATTGGGAGGCTTGGGGAAGGTTTCCCGTAAGTAGTAAGACATTAGCTTTGGAGAATACATAGAATTTAAAGAAGTGAAGAAGTTTAAGCAAAGCAGTGGTCAGAAACAAAAAAAAATATTTGAGTTCAGGGTGTCTCAATGAGTTGAACTTTCTTTTCTACCAAAGATAGCTGCAAATCATTTTATCAGTGAATGACATACATACTAAAAGTCTTATGATCTGGGTTGTCTCCAATTTTCTCAGACAATTTTAGTCCAGGGGCGCCTGGGTAGCTCAGTTGGTTAAGCATCTAACTCTTGATTTCAGCTCAGGCCATGATCTCACAGTACATGGGGGTTTGTGGATTTGAACCCCGTGTCACACTCTGTACTGTTAGAAAATGGCTTGGGATTCTCTCTCTCTCTCTGTGTGCCCCTCCCCTGCTCATGCTCTCTGTCTCTCAAGATAAAGAAATAAACTAAAAAAAAAAAAAAAAAAAAAAAAAGGGAAGAAAATTCTAGTCCAGAGAAGTTAATAGCCAGTTCAGAAACCCTGGAGCTATGTTAAAGGAATCAGATTAGAGCCAGTCTCCTTATTTCCAGGCTAGTGCTCAACCCAGTTCACTTACAAAACAACACAAAACAATGACCCAAAAGTCGATGACTCGTGGAGATTTCTTTTCATTACTTGGGATGTTAATATAAGGACTGTGTGTGTGCGCGTCCCTGCTGTCTGTCTCTCTTCTTTTTTTAATTTTTTTAATGTGTTTTATTTATTTTTGCGAGACAGCGAGAGACAGTGCAGGAAGCGTAGGGGCAGAGAGAGAGGGAGACACAGAATCCGAAGCAGGCTCCAGGCTCTGAGCTGTCAGCACAGAGCCCGACCCGGGGCTCAAACCCACGAACTGTGAGGTCATGACCTGAGCCGAAGCCTGATGCTTAACCGACTGAGCCACCCAGGCACCCCTTCAATGTTTTTTTTTTTTAATGTATTTTTGAGAGAGAGAGAGACAGCTTGAGCAGGGGAGGGTCAGAGAGATGGGGAGACACAGAATCTGATGACAGGCTCCAGGCTCTGACCTAGCTGTCAGCACAGAGCCCAACGTGGGGCTTGAACTCATGAACTGTGAGATCATGACCTGAGTGGAACCTGGACACTCAACTAACTGAGCCACCCAGGTGCCCCCTCTCTCTTTTCATATAAGAGCACCAGACATATTGGATTAGGATCTCCTCATATGACCTCATTTGACCATAATTCTCTAAAGGCCCCATCTCCAAGTACAATTACATTTAAGGCAGTATTAGGAGTTGGAAATTCAACATATTAATTTGGGGAGACACAGTTAGTCCAACACTGTGTCACAGTCTTGACTAAATGGAAGAAAATAATAGATGTCATTACTAGGAGCCAGGCAGGAAACACCTGTTATCTCATTTAATCTTCACATTAAATAGGCCCAATTACCATTATAATTTTCATAAGAAAAAAGGACTTTAAGAGATGGTTAACAATGTGGGTAGTACCACATATTTAGAAAATGGCGGCATCAAGACTCAAACATAGCATGTTGAGCTGTGGGTCTGTACTGCCACTTTGGAACAGAGGTGAACAGAGGTATCTCCTCCGGTTGGAGATAAAGGCATGAGATCCTGTGAATCCCTTTAAAACTACTTTTCCCTTTTCTCTAAGATAAACAAAACTTGGGGGGCATGAATTTAGGGTATATTTCCTCTGATATTTGGTCCATAGACTTTTTGGAAAGATAAAGATAAGTCATTTCTTCTCTTAGAAAACTCCGAAGCACTGAAACTAACATTACACTGTATGTTAACTAACTGGAATTCAAGTAGCAACTTTAAAAAAAGAAAGAGATGGGGTGCCTGGGTGGCTCAGTCGGTTAAGCCTCCGACTTTGGCTCAGGTCAGATCTCACGTTTGTGGGTTCGAGCCCCGTGTCAGGCTCTGTGCAGACAGCTAGCTCAGAGCCTGGAACCTGCTTTCAGTTCTGTGTCTCCTTCTCTCTCTGCCCCTCCCCCTCTCATGCTCTGTCTCTCTCTGTATCAAAAATAAATAAAACATTAAAAAAATAAAAAAAAAAGAAAGGGATGAAATACAAAGTATGTGGTTATTAATGTTTGGGAAATATTATGTTAGCTACTCTATTAGTTTATTACTCTGGAGAGGTCATTTATAGGCTGTCACCTCAGTCTCACTCATAGCTGTCTGAAGGGTTCCAAGGCCTGGGATCATTGCCCTTACCCACCAACACTTGGTGTCAGGCAAGGTGCTTCCTTTGGCTCCTTTCCTGATGACACTTGACTTCATTGCTCCTGCATAGAGGTAGGTAGGAGCTATCTTCTGGGCCTTTAGGAGGTGAGTTTTCTTGAAGGCTGAATGTAAAAAGATTTTCCAAGGAAATTCTGTGAAAAGTGAAAATTTCATTTGTACACACACACACACACACAAATAAATAAAGAAAAGCAAGATGGAGACTTCCAGAATAATGTTTCAAATGTAGACAGGTGTCCTGATAAAGACAGGCAATTTTCTCAGCATATTGCTCTTGTTTTATTTTTAATTACAGTGAGTTACAAGGTTAGTCCTGCTCTTTGATTTCACTTTAATTATTCTCCCAATGTTGTCTTTCTGTGTTATGATCCCTTTAAGAGGCAGGAGGAAATAGACATTTAATTAACCAGATGTCACTCAATAAATCTTAAGGGTTATTCTCTGTATCAGAATAGGAAATGCAAACCATTAAAAAGCAGCCTAATTTTTAAACATTAATTTGGCAGAGTTTAGGGTTTTTATGATTACACTCCTGAAACTAAAATTGAGAAAGTCTTTTAAAATGTGAGGTAGAAATCGGTTTCTTGTGTCAGCAGTACCATTAATGACATCATGTTCTCTATGTTTCTATATGTTTATCTACTGATTTATTGACTGTAGTTTGTTTCGGAAGTGCCTTTTTCTTCAAGTAAAGGAAGCTGTTTCTGGGAAGACTCAACAAGTGCAGAATGTTGAAAGGTGCCAGGGATTTTAGATTTGATCAGTAGCCATTCCCCTTCAAAAATAGAATTCTGATTTTTGCTCACCCTCCTCCTGAGGGTACTTCCTTCAAGGATGGTGAGCCAATAACTTATAATTTATCTAAGCCAATTGTAGTGGTCTCATTTACTTTCATAAGTAATTGGGTTTAAATATGTGTATGCAACAAAGCCTGGCCAATGAGACATGAGGGGAAATCTACCGAGAACTTCTGGAAGATTTCCCCCCCTCACTGTTAAAAAGACAAAAGACAAGGTAAATGTCTTAACAGCTCACAGAATACTTGAAACTGAGCCCGACTTCTTGATCTAAGGAGGGGGTGGGGTGGAGGTCAGCCAGGAAAACAACAGTCAATATGCTGGAGATACCTGAATGGCATAGCAGAAAATGAAACCTACTTATAAATTTTTTTGCTATTTATTTTTTTCTTTTTAATAAACTTTATTTTTTAGAGCAGTTTTAGGTTCACAGCAAAATTGAGCAGATGTTACAGTGATTTCCATATCCCTGGGTCCCCACCCATGCATAGCCTACCCCATCGTCAACATGTCCCCTACTAGAGTGGTACATTTGTTACAGTTAATGAACCTACACTGATACATCATAACTGCCCAAGGTCCAGAGTTTATATTAGGGTTCACTCTTAGTTTTGTGCTTTCTATGGGTTTAGAAAAATGTATCATGACATGTGTATCCACAACTATTATAGTCTCATACAAAGTAGTTTCACTGCTCTGAAGATTCTCTGTGCTTTGCCTTGCTCCATAGTTTTGCCTTTCCCAGAAAATCATATAGTTGGAATTGTGCAGTAGGTAACCTTTTCAGATTGCCTTCTTTCATTTGCTAATATGCACTTATGGCTCCTCTGTGTTCCTATGTGTTCCTCTTTTCATGGCTTGATAGCTTGTTTTTTTAAATTGCTGTATAATATTCCATTGCCTGGCTGTTCCACAGTTTATGCACTCTCATCCTTAAGGACATCTTGGTTGCTTCAAGATTTGGCAATTATAAATATAACTTGTATAAACATCTGTGTTCAGGGGTTAAAATGGGCATAAGTTTTTACCTCCAGTGAATAAATACAAAGCAGCACAGTTGCTAGATTGTATGGTAAGATTGTGTTCCATTTTGCAAAACTCTGTCTTCCAAAGTGGCAATACTATTTCTCATTCTCACTAGCAATAAGAGAAGGTTCTATTGCTCTGTATCCTTGGTAGCATGTGGTATTGTCAGTGTTTTGGATTTTGGACATTCTAATAGCTGTGTAGCTTTTATTTTTAAGAAGGATACACTGAAGTATTTGCATGTAGAGAAGCATTGCAATTTAATATTACCTTATTCAGAAAAAATTGTGAGCACATACTAGACACTCGCAAAGTAGTAGATATTCACAGTGATACCTCTATTTTTTCCTAGTGTCTTCTGCCTCCCCTTTATTAGTTTTCAACTTCTCTCCTTCTGTCTTATGTCCAGAGTAGGAGGAAGAGGTTTTGGGTTTTTTTTGTGGCCAGGGTTGATGGGAGAAATACATTTTAATTTCTTATAGCTCTGGCCATAAATTCTGGAGCAATAGTTTTCAAACTTGGCTGCAAGTTGGTATCATTCAAAAAGTTTTAAGTGAATACTGAGTCCTGGTTCCATCTCTAGAGATTGTGATTTAATTGGATTGGGGTCTTGCTGAGATATTTAAAAGCTCACCAGGTTACTCCAAAGTGCAGTAAAATTTGAAAGTCACTACTCAAGAACGATCTTAGGATTTATAAATGAAAAGATTACTTGACAAGGAATAATCT
>NC_043706.1:71209623-71214360 GCF_006229205.1 Suricata suricatta | reverse complement strand
GTGCATTATATATGGTCTGATATATCATTCTCACAATAACCCAATATGCCCGAATTCATTGTCCCTATTTTACAGTTAATGATTAAGTAATTGGTTCAAGGTCAACACTGAAGTCTGTTCTACTCCGTCACAGTGGTTCTCAAAATGTGGTCACAGGCCCCTGGGCTTCCCCAGGATCTTTTCAGGAGGTCCTGTGTGTAAAACTATTTCAATATCATCCTAAAATGGTATGGCTTCTTTCATTGTATCACTTGGAATGATGGAACAAAAGCAATGGCGAGTAAAAACACTGATGCCTTAGCAGAAATCACAGCAGTGGTTCCCAGTTGTGCTGGAAGTCATTGTGTTCCGTAACTGCCACACTCTCACAATAAAATAAAAAGCTAGTTTCATCTAGAAATCTCCTTGGCTAAGCAGTCAAAATTATTGACTTTATGAAATCTGGATCCTTGCATAATTATGTTTTTAATATCCTAAGTGATGAACTGCGAGTTTCTATGGAATATTAAAGTGCAATGGTCCTGTTAGGAAATGCATTTGCACAGTTGTTTTTGTTGTGAGCTAAGTTAGCAGCTTTTTTTTTTTTTATGACACTGTGATTTTACCAGAAGGAATGATTGACAGACAAACTGATTTTTTAGACATGAGTATTTGGTAGACATTTTCTCCAAATGAATTAAGTGAGCTTATAACCTCGAAGAAAACAATTTGACAGTACTTGTTGCTAATGGTTAAGAGTCAAACTTTGGAGTGAAAACTGGAATTTTGGAAAACTTTTTATGAGTTTGACAGCTTCTCAATAGTTGAAGGCTTTTATGATGAGATTGTTGGTGATATTAATGTGGTTTTTAAAAATATTGTATAGTTAAATGATATTTGAAGGTTCTGAATAACTCGATGAATCAGTATCTTTCAAATGATCAACCTATAATGTTAAAAATTTATTCTAAGTGCAAAACAGACCAAAACTTTAATATAAAAGTATGAAAAATTAATTAATATTGTTTCATATTCTACATTAAAACTAATACTTAAGAAACTTTTACCCTCTGTAGAGTTTTGATATAATATTGAAAAAGAATATCCACAGTTATCTGAAAAGGTGACCAAAATGCTCTTCCTTTTCCCAATGACACATTATGTGGAGCTAGTTTTTCTTGAGATGCTTCAATTAAACAATATACTTTAATACATTAATTAGAAGCAGATATGAGAATATAGCAGTCTTCTACTAAAATAAACATGAAAGAGATTTATACAATGTAAAGCAATGCCAATCTATTCATGATTTGGGGGACATAGTTACTTTTCACAGAAACATGTTATGTATGCCAAAATGTAATGAACTTTAATGAACTAACATTTAAATGTTTTTAGTTTTAATTTCTAATGTGATAAATATTGATAGGTATAATTAACCAAAACCTCTTTGAGGTCCTTATTAAGTTTTAAGCGGTAATGGGATTCTGGAATGCACTGATCTATTAGCACTCACTTGGGAAAATCAAGAAAACTTCCTAACATTTGATAGGGCTTTTGTCAGTCAGCTGGGAATTTAGCAATTGAAGATTGGGGCTAGTGTGTGTGAGGATGTTAGGCAGAGGGATCAATGTGAGGAGAAGCCCAGAGATGTGTGATGGGAATTTAAGAAACAATGGAAAGTCCATTTCATTTTGCCAAGTATTTGCAAAGTGCTTTTATTTGTGGGAAGTTTGTGTTGTGTTTGTAGTTCTGGGGAATGAGACGTTGTCCCTACCTTCAGCTCACAGTTCGTACCGGAGCACTGGATTCTGAGTGGGAAAGCAGTCCAGGATATGCAGGACTTGACTTAAACGTTATTTTCCTAGGGGCTTTCTTTTTAAAACAACAACAACTGGCTTAATTTCATAATAATTCCTCCTCTATTATTCAATGCAATAACTTATATTTAGTTATCTGTAATGATCTTGGACTTAATTATCTGTAATGCTCTTGGACTCAATTATCCAAGCAATCTTTACAAGCATTCTCACCTTCTTTGTGGGCACCTTTTTCTTTATGTAGTCAGTTTTACACAGAAGCAGGTGAAATCTTTTAGTTGATATATGAGCAAGTTATGTCCATTAAAATTAATGGGAGCGCTGAATATGTGCACCGAGGGAAAGATATACTTCAAAAAGTCAATTTACACAATGTTCCTTGTTATGTTCTCATTGTAGGATTTCTATTTCAATTATACTTAATGAATTATATTAGATGCTCCTGTCTCTAAGGTTAGTGACATCAAATATGCTTCAAGTTCTATTCATGTCTTAGGCTGTCCAAAGCAATTCTTTTAGAAGTGGAATTAACCTCACTGCTTGTGATGTTTAGACAAACTTAATGGTTTCCAATATAGTTCAATGCCAGAGACTCCACAGCAAGAGGATATGATTAAGAGACTAATAAAGGAGGAATAACAGATCACTTGTAAAACACATGTCTTGAAGAGATATTAAATGCCACATTATTCATTAGAAGAACATTCCTAGGAGGAAAAATAGACAAAACCATCACATAAATGCAAGATATTCAGGGGAGGAAATGGACCTTTTCTCCCATGGATCCTTTTGTGGGTTATGCATAGTTTGTCAATAAAACTTGGTTTCATTAAAGATTGTTCATCCTTGTAATAATAAACCATGTTCGCCAAGAAACTCCAGAACAACATACTTATTATCTACTTATTGGCTTCTGGATACAAACTGACCCTCTGTTGACCTGGCTATTTCAGCCTTTCTAATTGGCTCAGGAACTGCCAGGGGCTTTTAGTCACAGGAACCAATGAATCTGGTCATCCTTTTGTTGTTATTTTTAATAATCTTTCCTACCATCTTTCAAAGGAACACCCAATAAATGCCTTAACTCTCCATCGGCATCACAACTTGACTATTGCAGGAACCTTCTTTATTTCCTTGTTCTGCTTCTGGTGGTTTTCGTAGGTTCTTGGAGAGCACTCATGTAGCATTTCACATCAGGAAGCATTCCCTGGACTGAGCTTTTTAATTTTCACATTTGCTTTTGAGGAAGGGTTTAAGGAAAAATTATAGGGGTGGTCAAAAGAGGTTTTCTTGCTGTTACTAAATGGTTTTGTTCATAGCATTTCTTGCTGTCAAAACTCTTCTTCCTTTTGAGTGCCTATAAACTAAGGATATGCAAAGAACCTTATTTGTAGGATTCTCTCATTTACAACTCGCTGAGGAAAGTACTATGATTATTGTCTTTTCTTTTTCAAAGATGAAGAAATTGAGACTCAGAGAAACTAACAAACTGGCATGAAACTGCACAGAATCTGACTGCAAACGGATTGGCTCCCAGCTTGAGCTTTTAATGACTTCACACTTTGCTATATTGTGAGGCAAAGGAGGATTAAATCAACAGTAAGCAGGCTTGTGTCCTTTGTCACGACGGCTTGCTATCCATGACCACACTCTAGCAACCCTCTGTTCTCATCAGCTTTGCTTTCCACTCATTTGTTATAGAAATTGATATGATTATACATTATCCACGTGCATCTATCTATCCTGTCTTAAGAGTTTGCCTCAAATCCCTTTTGAAAGTAGATTCCATATAAATAACAAACAATTAGTTGATGAGGAGTGACATGTAAACATCCAGTTTCTAAGCATTCTTTGTACAATTACTTTTCTAAGCAGAATGTTTATTTTTACCTTTTGAAGCTTTCATGGGGCATAGGGCTCAAGATGTAACATCACACAAGCCTCAGCTGTAGTCATGGTTCTGCCTTTACTGACTATGATATGGGCAGATTACCTAACTTTTTTGAGCCTTAAATATCTCATCTGAAAAACAGGCTTAATCTTGGTGCTCACATTGTTGTTGTAAAGATACCATGTTGAACCTTAGTATAGCATTATTACAGAGTATGCACTCTGTGAACGGTGCTATTTTATTATCAGTTTTCACTTTTAGCCATCATGTATCAATCATTCTAGTTTTTTGGGAAAGGTCACTCATGCCTTCATTCATTCATCTGGCACACAGGGTGGCAATCATTCATGCCCAGTCACTCTCCTTAAAGAGCTTTAGGTTTAGTGACCAACTGAATACATATACTTTATTTTCAGTGAAAATTGGATTTAAAAGATTGCACTTGGTGAGTGATATTTTGGTTCTGCAGGCTCATATTGACATATAAGGATCATCCTGAGCCAAAACATAAAAGCCAAGATTATGTTTTATAAATGATGCTATTTCCTTTGCGTGTTTGTTGGAACAGTCTCCCTTGTTAAGAAGTCATTTCGCTCTAGAGGATCTGCTAGCTGAAGGGTACTGTGCTGCTCTAGACACAGATTGTAGGTGCCTCTGGCAGGTTACATTTTTAGATTCTAAGTTCAGAGCAGTGTTTGCACATGCTCCTGTCCCCTTTCCTTTGCTTTTAACTTGTTTGTCCCCTTCTCTGTCCAAGACTCCTCAAAAAGACTACAAGATCAAAGTTCCAGTCCATGCACTTGAGAAAGAATGAAATATGGTCATTTGTAGGAAAGTGGATGGACCTTGAGGGTGTCATGCTAAGCGAAATAAGTCAGGCAGAGAAGGACAGATACCATATGTTTGCACTCATAGGTCTAACAGGAGAACAGGAGAAACCTAATGGAGGACCAGGGGGAGGGGAAGAGGGAAAGAGAGTTGGGGAGAGAGAGGGATGCAAAACTTGAGAGACTATTGAATGCTGAAAATGAACTGAGGGTTGAAGGG
>NC_043706.1:71134836-71209523 GCF_006229205.1 Suricata suricatta | reverse complement strand
TGTCATGCTAAGCGAAATAAGTCAGGCAGAGAAGGACAGATACCATATGTTTGCACTCATAGGTCTAACAGGAGAACAGGAGAAACCTAATGGAGGACCAGGGGGAGGGGAAGAGGGAAAGAGAGTTGGGGAGAGAGAGGGATGCAAAACTTGAGAGACTATTGAATGCTGAAAATGAACTGAGGGTTGAAGGGGAAGGGGGAGGGGGGAAAAGAGGTGGAGGTGATGGAGGAGGGCACTTATGGGGAAGAGCACAGGGTGTTGTATGGAAACCAATTTGATAATAAACTATTAAAAAAAAAAAGACTACAGGATTCCCAGGAAATTTTATCTCAAATCTTTTTATTTTAAATAATCACTCTGCCCCATGTAGGGCTTGAACTCATGACCCCAACATTAAGAGTCACATGCTCTCCCAACTGAGCCAGCCAGGTGCTCCCTAGAAAAAATTGTATCTTAGTACTTAATTTTATTTTTGTGCTGCAACTTCCCTTTCTTGACCACTTAAGAGGCCTTCTAGATCTCCTCTATTTGTTGGCACCAATGTTCCTGAGGACATGCTCTTTTCGGTCACTTTGGAAATCGTTTCACGGGGAATGGCTCCAAACCACTTAGAATGTGTCTCATACGTTGCAAGGAACAGAACCAGCACCTAGACTGGGCACTGAGGTATTGCATGGGCTGAAGGGGGAGCTTAGTTATAAGTTGATGCTTTATGATTGAAACTAACATGTTTGGGTGGAAACACATAAATCAATAGGTTTTGGCACACTGGCTATCCAAATAATGGCAGAGGTAGGGTTGAGGAAGAAAACTACATATAAGTATGTTGTGTGGTCTCAACATACTAGAATTAAGAAAAGAGACACCAAAGGAAATGGAATCTATGCACAAAGTATAGATGTCAAATAAAAAATATGCTAAACTGTAAAAAGAATCTTTAATGGAAAGAGATGGGGACTTACTAGTATAAACAATCTACCTATTTATTTTTAAATGTTTATTCTATTTATTTTTGAGAGAGAGTTTGTGGGGGAGGGACACAGAGAGAGGGAGACAAAGAATACCAACAGGCTCCACATTGTCAGTGTAGAGCCTGACTCGGGGATTGAACTCATGAACACAAGATCATGACCTGAGCTGAAATCAAGAGTCAGAAGCTGAATCAACTGAGCCACCCAGGTGCCCTATACCTCTTTTTTTTTTAATCCATTCAAAATACTGTTGAGTAAATAAATCTCAGGTTGAATGAACATAGAAGAGTCTGGCATCAAAAGAAAATCCTATGATAAGGACAGTCAGTGATGTGATTTCATTACAGTTCAACCAGCTAATGTCTCTTTAAGGACTGCAGTCTCAAGATTCAGTTCCTCACAGGGAAGTACAGCTGGTATTATTTGGTTTACCAGTCAGTAAAAATGTTACATCAAGATTTGGAATGGTTTTCTGTTATCCTAGGAAACTACAGTATTTTTGATAAAACAATACCATTTGAAACATGTATTTATTTTGATTTTGGGGCTATTGTGATAGTAGAAATAAAGAACAGATAGATCAGGACACATAAAAATACTGTTTATGCAGTACCACTCCAGTGATGACATGTATGCTAAAGTCATCCTGGCAGTTTTGCTTTTTTTTTTTAAGTTGATTTCTTTATTTTGAGAGAGACAGAAAGAGTGCTGGCAGTTTTATGTTGCAATTCTAGCATGAGGTAAAATGGAATGCTTCCAGAATGTCTCTTCATCCAGGTATGGGATGCACACAGATGCACTCCTACATGGGTCGTAAATCAGGCAAGTGCTTGCCATTCTTTACCATGGCTTGTTTTCGGGATTCTGGGACCAACTCAGCCATAGATTTTTGGTGACCATTCAGCTCCATTACAGCTGTGACTCTTGTACGGATTCGGGGCCATCACTCTTCCATCTGCCGCTTTCTGCCACATTCTCTCACATGTTTGTGGTGGTGTTCTACTTCAGTCCTGCAATCAGTTGTTAATATTTATCATCATCATAATTATTGTTTTAACCACCTTCCTGCACCAACCGCTAAGAAGCCGAGTCTGAGATCCATAGAGAAGAATGGTATGTTTTCATGTTGTAGTGTTTTAGAGATTTAATGAAAAATGAAAGACTTTTCTGCTCAGTTTGGTCTGTTCTCTTAATTCTTTGGTCTTTGGCATAAAATCCTGAAAATAAAAGTAGTCTAGCTATTTTTAATTCATAGCTTTTTTTTTTACTTATTTGATTTGTAGGTTTTTAAATGTTTTTTATTTATTTTTGAGAGACAGAGAGAGGCAGTTCGAGCAGGGGAAGGTCAGAGAGAGAGGGAAACACAGAATCCGAAGCAGGCTCCAGGCTCTGAGCTAGCTGTCAGCACAGAACCTGATGCGGGAATTGAACCCACAAACCCTGAGATCATGACATGAGCTGAAGCCAGATGCTTAATTGACTGAGCCACCCAGGCACCCCTGATTTGTAATTTTTTGATCATATAAAATGTTTGTTACATTTCTTTAAACTTTAAGATTTTTTAAGACTTCCCTGCACTGTGAAGTGGACTCTCCCTACCACCCACCCACCCACCCACACACACACTATGAAGCTTGATCTTTTTTTCCCTCAGATGAACACCTTTGGAAAGTTTTAATAAAAATTATAGGACAGAAGATATGGTGTTTTACTTCACAGGAAATCTTTATATGACTGTATCTATTTTTAAAGTGGGAAAGATTAGTTTTAGTATCAGGAACACAATTCACATTCAGAGGACTGATTGGGTGAAATCCAGCCTGTGATCCAGTCCCAAATCCAGCTGTGGGAAAGGGGCCCTTTTTTGACTTAGTCTATCCAGAGAGGTGATTTTTTTCTAACTCCTATAAATGGCATGGTATAGGCTAGTATAGCCCTGAATAAGATGTGTTTCAAAAAAATTTAAAAAGTTTTTGAAAAGTAAAATTTAACTCTTAAATATATATTTTTTAATTTTTAAAAAATAATTTGTTGTCGTGTTAGCTAACATACAGCTCTGGGAGGAGATGCCTGTGGCTCATCACTTACATACAACACCCAGTGCTCATCCTGGCAAGTGCCCGCTTCAATGCCCATTTTCCCTGCACCCCCGACCCCTAACCCCATCAACCTTAAGTTTTTTCTCTGCATTTAAGAGTCTCTTATGGTTTGCTCCCTCTCTGTTTATAACGTATTTTTCCTTTCATTCCCCTATGGTCTTCTGTTAAGTTTTTCAAATTCGACATATGAGTGAAAACATATTTTTCTCTTTCTCAGACTAACTTATTTTAATTAGCATAATACTCTCCAGTTAGATCCATATTGTCGCAAATGGCAATATTTTGTTTTTTTCATAGGCAAGTAGTATTCCATTATATATGTACACACACATACACCCCACATCTTCTTTATCCATTCATCAGTTGATGGCTCTTGATAATTTGGCTATTGTTGATAGTGGTATTATAAACATTGGGGTACATGTGCCCCTATGCCTCAGCACTCCTGTATCCTTTGGATAAATACCTACTAGTGCTATTACTGAGTCATAGAGTAATTCTCTTTTTAATTTTCTGAGAAATTTCCACACTGTTTTCCAGAGCGGTTGCACCAATTTGCATTCCCACCAACTGCACAGGAGGCTTCCCCTTTCTCCACATCTTCAGCAGCATCAGTTGTTTCCTGTGTTGTTAATTTTAGCTACTCTGACCAGTGTGAGGTAGTATCTCAATGTAATTTTGTCTTTCCCTGATGATGAGTGATGTTGAGCATCTTTTCATGTGTCTGTTAGCCATCTGGATGATTATTGGATACAAGGGTTAGAATCAAATATCTATAAAGAACTTACCAAACTCAACATCTAAAAAACAAATAATCTAGTGAGGAAATGGGCAGAAGACATGAGTAGACACTTTTCCAAATTCTTATCTTTTTAAACAATACAGCAGTGGAGGGTGCCTGGGTGGCTCAGTTGGTTGAGTGTCTGACTTTGGCTCAGGTTATGATCTCGTGGTTGGTGAGTTCCAGACCTGCATCAGGCTTGCTGCTGTCAGTGCAGAGCGTGCTTTGGATCCTCTGTCCCCTTCTCACCCCTCCCTCACTTGCTCTCTCTCAAAAATAAATAAAACATTTAAAAAAATTCAACAGTAGAGTGATGGCCAAGTAAGACAGCCATGATACAAAGTCTTTTATATTACTGGGAGCACCAAAATGTGTTTCCATTTCCACAAATATGTGTGTATGAAAATATACACACATACACACACACAGAACTAATTTTCAATATGGCTATGGACCCATGTCTAATGATTTTTTATACTGATATCCCAGAAGCTAGAAGTTAGTAACATTTCTGCTATGCATCCATACTGGGAAAAAATGGATTATAGGAATCCTACTGTAGCTATACATATTCACTGAGTTTAGAAAATATTTTTTCTAGGAAAAATGTCTTTCGTCAGAATAAGAAAATTTATTTACTCATAATCCGGAGTCATGGTATTTACAATGTTAATTTACATAGTCTATTCTCTGTTTTGATCAGAAAGAGACAATGGCTGGTAAACAACTTGACAGGGAATTCTAGACATTGTCTTTCAGACTGTGTTATGACTACAGTCACCATAAAATTTATCTTCCAAACCTGGGCACTTTTGAGAGTGAAAGGGGAAACTACGTTACCTATCCCACCAAGTTGGCACACATGAAGACCTTGATTATAGAGCATGGAATAATCTGAATTAATACTTGTGTGGGCTCTAGGATATTGTAGTTTCTCATACATTTCTTAATTTTTTAAACACTAAGCACTTAATGGTGTGCAAGTTCTTGACATTGGAGGCTGTACAATTATGAGAATAACAGATTCTGCCCGCAAGGAGCTTATAGTTAAACATGAAGTAAAAGACAGGTAGGTACAGCCTGATTCAGCTCCTTTAAGATGCTTTTCTGGGCTGGGAAAATGTGTTAAGGCACAGGCAGAGAAGTGCAGGATTCCCAGACCGAAGTGCTGACTGCTCTGGTGCAGGAGCCTGAACCTCTCTCCTCTCTCTGCTCTCTTACCGTCCTTTGTTCCCACCTCCTATCTAGGATCTGGCACGCCTGTAGGTTTCTCTTAGCTGCTCACCTTGACACCACGTCCTGGCTTTGCTTCCACCTTCCTTTCCCTAGCTTGCTGATCTCTTCCTCCTCTTCTGTTCCTTCCCCAAGCTGGATAGGATGTGACTTCCCAATTCTCTTTTTCAACTCCTCTGGGAAAAAAAGGCCACTTACTACATGTTTTATGGATTTCTTTTTAGCATTTATAGCATGGATTAATCTTATCTGCATATGTGCATGGAATGGTTAGTGTGTGGGAGAGTGTTTATTAGTCAATTTTCTCTTTAATAATATATTTAAGATTTTCAAACCACAGCTGCAACTCATTTTGAGTTTTATTATGTATTATAATTTTACTTTAAAATTGCACTATGCATGTAGAGTTGCCTCCTACTTTAACTTATTTTTATGTTGTCTCTCCCTGGTAAAAGTATTTTTGATTCTTTTTATTGTATTCTGTCCTACAGAGAAGGAAAAGAATAATAAAACAAGCCAATCAAAAAGGAGATAAGTTTTAAATTTCTCATAGAAATAATAATATTCTGGCTACTGAATAATATTCCTCAAATCTATCTCCATGAGACCCTTAAAATATTAGATAATCATAATTTATTTATTAGCATAGAGCATTTGGAAGACAATGATTATAATTAAGGGAAAGAGAGATAATTGCAGAAAGTCCAAAATGAAATCTACTGATGTCTGATTATATTGCCTCAAGGAAAGCAGATATTTAGTCATTATCTCTTTGGTATGATCAATATGATCAAATTGGGTAATTTAAACACTAAATAAAGAGTCCTTAGAACATCTCCAGAGGGCCCATTTATGATTTTGATTCAGTTCTAAGCATTTGGAATTTCAACAGGGAGAGCAGAATTCTTATTTAGGAAAATATGAAGCCTTCAGTATTTAACAACAATCATTTCTTCCCTGTTTATTACATGCTTAGCAATGTAAAGCCCTGGGGTTTTAGCAGCAAATAAAATAGATACCTTCTCTCTCCTTAAGGTTTTTAGTGTAGTAAAGAATAAGACATTGAATATGAAATTATGAATATGCTATTTGTTTCTGAGGACAGATACATGGATGTATGGAAGCTACATAGAAGAATCATAGGCTGACAGACACAAAGATTTGGAAGGGGCATTTTGATTCTTCACTGTAAGTGCCAAATAAAATCATCTCTATGGCATGAGAGTGTTTCAGCAGGTGAAGCAAATGTGGACAGGAAGGCGTATGGCATGGACAAAGGAAAGGGAAGGACACAAGAGCGTGGTCTGAGGGAAGCACAGATTGAAGTTATATTTTAACTGCCCTTGAAAATCTGGTCAAAGAGTTAATGCTTCAGCTGGCAGGTAATAGGGCCACAGAAGGTGTTTCTGTTTCTGTTTGTTTTAGCAGAGAAACTACATCAGAAATTCACTTGAAGGAAAATTAATCTGGCAGTAGTATGTTCAGTGGAATGGAACAGGATGAGAGTTTGGGGAGGGGTTGCAGTTGTGCAGGGGAGAGGCAATGAGGTTGAATTAGTTGTCAATAGTGGGGCTGCAGAGGAGAGACTTGAGATGAGACATGGCAGACTAGGGAAAGCTGTATGGTGTTTCCGTAAAATTTTTAAATAAAATTACTCTATAACTCAGCAATTCCACTTCTGAGTGTATACCCAAAAGACTAAAAACAATCTTGAAGAGATAAATGAACACCCATGTTCATAGCAGCACTATTCATAATACACCAACCATGGAAGCAACTCGAGTATTCATTGATGGATGAATGGATAAACAAAATATGGTATATACATAAAATGTAATATTTTTCAGCTTTAAAAAGAGAAAGACATTTGACACATGCTTTAACATGGATGAACCTTGAGAACATTATGCCAAGAAAGCTAGTCACGAAAAAGACAAATATATGATTTCACTTATGAGAGATACATAGAGAGTAATCAAAACCATAGAGAAAGGGGGTCAAATGGTCATTGCCAGGGGCTAGCAGGAGGGCAAGTGGAGAGTTGATTGTTGAAGGGTTTAGAGTTTCAGTTTTGCAAGATAAAAATACTTTTGGACATAGGTCACAAAAAGTATGTATGCACTTAACAGTACTGAACTGTGTACGTAAAAATGGTTAAGGTGGTAAATCTTAAGTATACTTTATCCCAATTTAAAAGAGGGAGAGAGACATGACACAGTGAGCATCCATAGGGTTTGAACAGTGAGACTGGAAAGAAGGGATCAAAATTGGCTTTAAGAGTTTGAGTTTATGCGACTAAGAGAGAAATGGCAACAATAGTGAGAGAGACATCAGGTGGAGACGGTTCATTTTGGGTGATTGGGGTAGAAAGATGGATTTGGTAGAGATGATAACTTGGACTTTAAAATGTTGACCTGAGGGTTCTGGTGGGACTTCCTAATGCAGGAAGTTGCAAAGAGGAGAGCTAAAAAGAAATGTATACATTCTTTCCTTAGGTCGATATAACTTACCTATCTTGTGTTTTTGATAAGGTGATCAATGATAATGTCAGTAAAGGCTTCTAATGATTCCATGCATCATTTATTTCAGGGAAAATTGCCAAGGCTTTGTAGTCATGTTGCCTAATAGTGAACCTAATCATAGGAATTTCAGGAAAAATTGCAGGGGCTTATGTTTTGAGAAAACCTTTTTATATTTCTTAATTATCCTTGATGTAAAGGGAGTGAAATCTGAGTCCAGCCCTATAACCTAAATCAAAATTATTTGGACCAACTATGATGATTTTAATCACTCCTGAAGTTTTAGGTGATCTTCCTATTTATGCCATCCACATGTTGTTAATGGAAAAGTAGCAGTGTTGGTTTAAGTTCTTTGGGTATTTTTCAATGAAATGGAAGTGATAACAATAACATTATTATCATGATCAATTCTCCTTTGTTTTTTTCTGCTATTATATGAACTACTTAGGGAAGGGACCTATCTTCCTCATTTTTATAATCCTAAGAACTAGTAAAGTAGCTGGTGCACCATAGGAATAAGTTAATGGACCTTAATAATAGAATCATAGGATGTTACAATGGAAGAAACCGGAGGGGCCATGCAGCCCTTACTCTTTTCTTTTGTCAAGTAAAGAGGTGGAATTTAGAGACGTAGGTGGACTTGTCCAAGGAAGTACTAGTGGGCTATCTGGGACTAAAGCCTAACCCTCCTGACTCCTAGTCCAGTTTTATTTCCACCTTACCCCGTCATTTCATGTAAGGTTTTTAAGCTCATAAACCTCAAGTTATAACTCACTGTACTCTTGGCAGTACACAGAATACTACCTTGCACTTAGTTATTGTCTAACATGTATTTGTTTGTCTCTTCCTAACGGAGTAAAAAGAATGTGAGGGGGAGAAAAAGGAGCAAATGTAGCATACCTATGAATGATAATGAAGACAAGTTCTTGTTTAAATTCATATTCCTATACCAAGAAATTTCACACGCTGGGTTATTATATCATTCAGGACCTCACTGAAAAAAAATGGAACCTTTTATAACAATTATATAACAGTCTTATGAGCTGTGTATTATAAGCCACTTGGTCACACAAAAGCTTTTAGTTCTTTCTGGTAAAGGCAGCCACTGGAGAAGCTTGAAGTCATTGAGTAAATAATCCCCCACAACCTTAGTACAGCCTACAAAGAAAGCAGGTCTCAGATCAAATTGTGCCACACATACAGATACTAAATAAATATTAATTAGAAAACCAGCATGAAATAGCACATAAAACCATATGAACCCAACAAAGTTCCAACTCTCTGTCCTTTAGCAGATTCTGACCACCATTGTGCATGCAGAGTTTACTTGAGACAAACACAACCATATTCCAGCAGCAGAAACCTGTCCCTGGTATTAGGCAATTAAAAATCTTCATACACTGAACATAGGACTATTTTGTTGGGTGCTATCCTTAAAGATGAAGGCTTAGGCTTCACTGGATTTTTAAAATTTAAAAATTTTTTTTTATTTTAGAGAGAGAGAGAGTGCAAGCGAGAGAGCGAGCATGGGTCAGGGAGGGGCAGAGAGCGAGGGAGACAGAATCCCAAGCAGGCTGCAGGCTGTGAGCTGTCAGCACAGACCTTGACAAAGGGCTCGAACTCAACAACTGTGAGATCATGACTTTAGCTGAAGTCGGACACTTAATTGACTGAGCCACCCAGAAACCCTGTCTTCACTGGATTTTACACTCTATTTATACAAAGGAGTTGACTGTTTCTAGAGTGTCTTAAATCAATCCATACCAGAATTCCTTTAATTTAATCAATAAGAGCCCTTTCCGAAATTTATCATGCTCTTCACCAGGCCACTAGTTTTATAAGGCCCATTGCCAATGCTCATTAAGTTAATTAGCAGTGTTGGTTGTTGATTGAGATGTGAATGACTCAAATTACTATAGTAGCTGCTTTGGATGGATGACTTCCTTAGTAGAATACTAGCAGACCACCTTGATCTTTGAGTTCTTGATTAGTACCTGAACCGAGCTTACCTGGAATAATATATACATGATATTACATTAGGTATGTTGAGTGTACTTTAAAATACATTATAGGACAGCATAGTACCATGCCAATTTTCCTATTAACTAGGTCATTTTAGAAGAAATATCTGATTAAAAACCCAAAATAGAACTTGGGAGCTAATTTTAGTGTTGTGTTTTGGGATTGGGTGTCCTTTTTTCCATGAATATCAGTTATTTGATGTACCCATATGACATATGGAAACTGACCCACAGCTTAGTTAAGTGATTTAAGTGTAGAGAAAGAATTAGGGAGAAAATCTAGAGCCCTTGATTTTTTGCCAGTGCATTTTTCATGTGGGTTTCCAAGGACATTTCTTAGAAATCACCCCTAAAAACCTTTTTACTCAGCATTAGGACTGGGGAGATGAGATTCTGTACTTTAGGCAGATTTTTGTCTCTTTGCTTACCTTGGAAATCATTATGTAATATAACTGCCCTCCTTGGTTATGAGGCCAGAGTCCTTATCACCCACAACTGAGAGATCTGAAGGGTGTGGCCTCCGTACATGTGCACTCAAACCCTAGGGACATGCTTTCTGGTCACATGATGGTGACAGCCATGGTGACATATCCTCACCATGAGGTAGTGACCTGGCTGAATGAAAGCCAAGTTGTCTGGAATTATTTCCTTCCATTTACCTAGAGAATCTTGTGCTACCACTGACCTCATGGTGCTTTTGATTCTGTTCAGAAACAGAACCCTTGGAATCTTTTGAAGACTTTATTCCAAAATCTTCACTTCTAAGGTATTTGTGACCTCAGAGTGACCGTTTTATGTTCCTCTTTTTTTTTTTTTTTTTTCTTTCCTCTCAGCTATCTTACCCCAAATATCCAGGTTGTTGGAGACATGGAAGCCCATGAGAAGGTATGGACAGACTGGGTGAATTTTTTAAAACTTACATTTGGAAATGGAAAGGTAGTCCTACCATACCCAGTCCTTTCTTTTATGGAATACCAATCCATTCTTATTTTAGTTTTTTGAGACACAGGAAATGAGACAAGGTTTATTACCTTCACTGTTAGGAAGTTGTCTGCAGTGTCCAAACCTGGCATAGGGTCTTTAGTTTTGATAGCTACACCCTATCCTTAGGATGTACAAATATTTTGAACCCTCAGGAACTCCATAGACATGCAAATTACTATTTTAATTGAGAAATACTTCTGAGATCTTGACTGGCTTTAGACACTATTTCAAAAATCCATGTTAATAATAAAGCTTTGTTCCATTATTTCTGCAACTTGTTGTGGGAACTGATTTACTGAGTAGATGGTACTTGGCCAAAATTAAATATAGTCACATCCTGTATTTGAACACTGAGCTGCTTTATATAAGCTCAGTTTTGTTCTATAAAGTGCTGAATTGTTTTCTTTAAAAAAATGTATAGTACTGTGTAGAAAACACAGTAAAGTCAAGTAAAAAATAACATTTGTAATAGAATATGAAGTATGACTTCACCCAATTAATATTATAAACACTTTATTTAATGAAATTCATGAAAATTTAGTATGTGTAACTAAACTTCTGAAAAATGACATTAGTTGTAACTTTATATAAGATATAAATCTCATTGATCATAGAAATGATAATAAAAAATGTGTCTTAGACTTTAAACCATTGAACTTCCTAGTTGAGAAAGTTTTAGGCAACAGCTCCTGGCTTCCAACCGGGGTCTCTTGTTCTCCCATCCTGCTTCTGTTGAGTCCGTCTATCCTAGTGATGGTGGTGAAGATGCTAGCATTTGTATGTTCAGTGGAGTAGCACTTTTAATTTCTTCAATAACTTTTCCTTTGATTTCTCAACTTGCCGCCTTTTTGGTTCAAGAGGCCTAGCTTTTAGCCTATCTCTGTCTTCCTCACTAAGTGTAATCATTTCTAGCTTTTGATTTAAAATGAGACGCATGCAATTCTTCCTTTCATTTGAACACTTAGAGGCCTGATTTCAATATTATTTTAACATACTTCCAACTTTTTATCTGGTAGTGTTGCTGGACCTTTGAGCTCACAGAGTTTAAAATCAAACTCATCCTCTTCTTCTGTCTTTTATTTCTGTTAAAGATAGATACCACCAAGTACCTAATATCTACCAAGCATTGTAATAAGGACTTTACACATATTATGCCATTTAATTTCCTATTTTAGAGATGAGGAAACTGAGGCTTAGAGAGTCCAAGTAACTGATCTCAGGTCTGTCAGCTGGGATATGGTAGCACAGGGATGTCAGATTGACCATACAAACTTCTATTTGCCTCAATTTTGCAGCATTTATTGGAATTCGGTTTCTCATATACACTGGCATGGGCTCTCCACAGCTTCCTTAGGCACTCCCAACCTGAGTAATTATGTCCAAGGCAGATTGTACTTGGTGACTTGGCTTTTTGGTTCAGTCCGGTGGACCTGTGAGAAACACACATAACTGTGTAAGAGAAGGAGCCTCATTGTATCTTAAAGACTCTCAATGTATGTCTCTTTTCTCCTTCTTTCCTATTTTCTGCTTTACAGAAGACACAGGGTTTTGTTTCTGTTTTCTTTCCCCCCAAGAAACATTAATTAAATTAAGGGTAGTCCTTGTATTGATCCTCTATAAAGGCACAGAGAGTAGGCAAATAGCAACATAGAACATGGAATGGGTTATCTGAGAATCAGGTAATAGGCAATGGCATCCATGTGATTTATCATCATGTTAATTAGACTTTTAGTCCATCAGTCTGCCAAAGAAAGACTCCCCTGAGCTGAGGACACACACTTGATCTTAGAATGAGAAGGGTAGATGAGTCATTTCTGTTATAAATCGATCTTGACAGGCAATGTCAGAGGCTCAGGGCCAATAAGTCAGTGTCACTTACTGAGTCCTAACCTGGCTACTGTATAATTACTCCTGGGCTTTTCCCCTTGAGTGCACCACTGTCTTCCTATTTGACAAGGTATTAATTACCGGGCCTGGGAAGTTCAATGTGTCTGATTTCACTCAATCACTCAAACTCATGTCAGTCTCTATGCATGTTACAATTAGGCATGAGGAATAAGGCTAGTGGAAAATCAGGACTAACTTGATCTCCACAGCCCCTCCAGGCAAACCTAAAATGTATGTATACTTGAATGCCAGGAAATTTTTATTAGTTCACGCCATTCTGTGTTTTCATTATAATTGTCACTGCTGTTATTGTCAACACTAGGAAATCTACCACATGCTAAAAAATGTGAGTTTTGCTACATTCTTGGACCACCTGGAGTTTAATTTTTGTGACTTGGAAAAAAAAAGACTTTTTGTGGGTTTTCCCCAATTTATGAAATATATGTTCTTAAAGGTTAAATGTAAGTTTTCTATACTTGAGGACTAATCAATCTTAAAATCATTTCTCTGTTAAACCATCTCTGGGCCTCATCTTTCCCTTGGGCAGAATTAGACCCCTGGCTTTTGTGTCTGCATTACAGCCACAGTCTACCTCTTAAGAATAATTCTTATTTCTACATTTTTCCCTTTTCCCATTTCAAGCAAGTAGTCAGAAATTTTTTGGCCTTCTTATCTCAGGGATGGTTTATGTTTCTGAGCCAAAAGCCATAGTTCCCTGTAAGACACACACCTTCTGGAGTTTTGAAAAGCCCAAACCCACTGAAAAAGTATGTAAGTTATGTTGGAGGTCAACACCATAGACAGGATCAGACCTTTGTGAAGCTACAGAAAAGAGAATGGGAGAGTTAGTGAAATCTGAGCATAAGCCCCAGGAAGAGCAGGAACTTTCATTCGGCTCGGCAGCAGCACTTGAGAAAATGGTATGACTCAGAGGACAGGGCTGGGCCTGGACCCTGCTAGGAGGTGCCCAGCCTTGTCAGAGAAGCCTATTTCCAACCCAGATGTCGAAGTAAAGCCCTGGATGTGAGGGCACCGTGCAGACTACAGTGTGTTCATGCTAGTGATAGGCTGTGAACCAATGACAGCAGGAGGGCTTTGACCTCATGCAAGGTCCCAGGTGATTTCTAGCTCTGCTGGGTAACTCCCAGCCGCAGTTTTGGATACTGCCCTCTGTTTGCCAGGATAAAGTAACCCAGTGCTTGCATAGCAGAACTGACCACCTTAAAGGAAAATGTAATTCTGCTTTCCTACACAGTAGTAACAAGTACTTTATCGTCTGCTTTTAAACTTTGTCAGGCCCCAGGTCTAATGCATTTTTTCCCCTAATCTAGTTTGCGAGTTATCAAAACTCACTTTGTCCAAATTTATTGGTTCTCTGGTGACCTTGGGACTTCTGATATTAAGTGGTTACCCTGGTAACTCTGGGCCTTTCATTGACTTTAGTTATTGAGCCCACCTATTGCTTCCCTGAAATGGGTAAGCTACTAGGAATGAAGTGGAGCAAACCTGGCGTTTGTGGTGGGAGATGACTCTAGGAAGGAAGCCTAGAGAGTTCAGAATGGACCCTAAGTCAGACTCATCAGAACAGACTAAATAAAATCAAGCAGAGACATATAAGATGTAAGCTTCCATGAGTAAAGGAGGGTGCAGGGCCTGTGTTAGAAGGCGTCTATCTACTTCTGGGAAGCTGTCTCTGCAGAATGGAAGGACAAGAATGTATTGTCAGGTATTTGCTTTTGTTGGTCTTAACTAGCTCCTGAGTATACAGGGTTGAACCAATAAATAACAGTTGCAATGAACTTTAGTAGCTTATTTTAGAAACTTTTGGAATCCCCAGACAGGCTGGATGGTCCTGTTGCTACCAGTAGAGACCAATGTCACATTTACTTTTGTAGTTCATCTACACAGTTGTGTGGTACTCATTTAATATCCTTTATGTCCTGAATTAGTTCCTATCTCTCCACTGGCTTCTTCTTCCTTAAATCATAAATGCCTAGAGGTTAGGCACCGTGTCTGTTTAATTAGCTTTGTAAAATGCCTAGCACAACTCTCCACACAGGAAATTATTAAATGTGCTTGGATAATAAGCCAGTGTTTGAAAAGTGGAAAAAGGCTCTGAGTCACTTAAAATAAAAATCATACTTCACATGATGCTCCTTAGGTTCTTTCTGGGACTCTTGTTTATAGGAAGTATAGAGGTATCACTGGGGACACATGGGGAAATGGTGTTTCTTTCTGTGGATGAGAACTAAGGTCCCCACGTGGTTGCCTTGTTAGATGCCAGGAGTGCTTGACTCTGTTCCCTCTGACCATCTCCATCCTATCCCCATTTATCTTCTTTCAGGAGATGCAGGGCAGCTGGCATTGAGAAGTATTTGTAATAGATGTGAGCCTAGCCACAGGGAAATGAACATGTGGATAAAATGTCTTGCTTCATTCATTTGCTCAGTGTAGGGGCCAAATAAACCAAACCAAATAAAAACCCAAAAGCCTTGTTAGCTCAAAGAATGACTTCAAATTATCAAAGTTATAAGGAAGAAGAGTCAGTAACAAAAGAAAATCCAAACTTCTCTGGATTGGTCTTGGCAAATTTTGGACAACCATTGTCTTTGAAATGTAAAGGATTGTAAATGTATCCATGACAGAAGAGCTGAGAGACCATTGGACTGGAGAGGAGAGGCTATTGTTGACTCTGACAACGGAGTGAGGAACTGAGCTCACATAGTGGTGAGAGCCTCAGAGTGAATGAGGTCAGGAGTCCAGGAATTAAAAAGAAAAAGAAATTTTAAGGCCTTGAAATGTTTGCCAATAATAGTTCTGGAGCCGTTATCTCAAGCTGTCATGTCCGCAGGTCCTATTTCAATAACTGCCTTAAGTATCCAGCTTGTTAGATATCACACACTTGGAGACTTTCCTTGGCAGATATTTACTGAGGGTGACAGCTAGCAAAAAAATCCAACAGGCTCATTAAACTATTCAATGAATACTTTGGAGAAGGGCCTGGAGACAACACATGGTTAGTATAGAAAAGAACAAATCTTCAGGAAGTTTTTTTTTTCTCATTTGATTAATTACTTCAGGCTTAAATAGGATGAGGAAGATTTAAAGGGCAGCACTTGGAAGGATGGATGTCCAGTGACTTGGTTTTTCAGCCCATCAGCCATCTAGGAGACTGAGCACTTCAGGCAGAGTCAGCCATAGAGGTGTTAGTTCCCAGCCTCTGCTTGTCTCTCTTTGCTGAGGGCCTCCAGGTCTCACTAGGGCTTGTGTCTTCACCTATCAGCCTAAGGCTCATGGTTTCCACCTCTGGCCTCATTCTCTCTCTGAGTCTATGTCATACATATTAAATTATTCACTGGATGTTTCTACTTGGAGATTAAAATTTGGGCCATATAAACCTAATTCATCACCTTCCATAAAAAACTACTTGCCTCTCCTAATTTGTCCTGTTTCTGAAGGACACCCCCCACTTTTGTTCTTCCTGTACCACCAAAAGGAAATCCTAAGATCACTAGTGACTTTTCCTATCCCCTCTGTAAGTGATCACTCATCACATCTAGCTAACTCTTTCTCCCAATCTTCTTTCCCACAGCCTGGACATTTCAGGCCCTTTCCTTGGCAGATGTGGATTATCTCACCTATCTCCTTTTTGTGGTTTCAGTCTTCTGTAAGAATGGTGATTTGTATTACTGAGGTTTTTCACACCTGCCAACTTACTTGATCCTCATAATAATGGTTATGAAAACAAGGAAACTGATGGTCACATCAAGGTCACAGCTATGCAGTGATAGACTGTCACCTGACTCCAAACCTTTAGCTTTTTTTCTAAAAGCTTTTTTGAAACTTTTTAAAGTTTATTTATTCGAAAGAGAGAGAGAGAGAGAGAGGGAGAGAGAGAGAGAGAGAAAGACAGAATGAACAAGTGGGAGAGGAGCAGAAAGAGAAGGAGAGAGAATTCCAAGAAGGCTCCATGCTGTCAGCATAGAGGCCCATGACAGGCTTGAGCTTAGGAACCATGAGATCATTACCTGAGCTGAAATCAAGAGTTAAGACACTTAATTAGCTGAGCCACCCAGGTGCCCTCTCTAGCTCTTTTTGATCCAAGGAGACTCTTTATATGTCATGTAATTTTGGAGTCTAGTCAGGGCCCTCAATGTCTCCCTAGCCCTACTCTTCTCCAAGTAGTAATAACAGGACTATGCACTCAAGTTGTAACTGTGTCTTGAGTGTCAGAGGATTCTGTAGGAGCCACGACTTTACTCATCTCTCTTTCTCTCTCTCTCAACTTTATTTTTAGAGCAGTTTTAGATTTACAGCAAGATGGAGCAGAGGTTATACAGTTTCCATATACCTCTTTCTCCATCATGTATACAGCCTCCCCAACCATCAACAATGCAGCACCAGAGTGGTACATTTATAACAATCCATGAATCAACATTAACACATTATAAAATCAAAGTCCATAGTTTACATTAGGATTCACTCTTGGTGTTGTACATTATGTGGGTCTAGATATATGTATAATGACATGTATGGACCACAGTAGAGTATCACACAGAATAGCTTACTGACCTAAGGATCCTCTGTACTCTGTTTATCTTTACCCCCTGCCTCCCCACTATTCCCTGGCAACAGCTCATCTTTATACTGTCTTCATAGTTTTGCCTTTTCCAGAATGTCATATAGTTGAGATCATACAGTATGCAGACTTCTCAGGTTGGCTTCTTTCACTTAGTAATATGCATTTAAGTTCCCTCCATGTCTTGTCATGGCTTAATAGCTCATTTCTTTTTAGTACTGAATTATATTTAATTGTATGGATGTACCACAGTTTATCCATTCAACTACTAAAGGATATGTTGGTTACTTCCAAGTTTTGTCAATTATGAATAAAGCTGCTATAAACATTCATGTTCAGGTTTTTGTGTGGACATAAGTTTTCAACTCATTAGGATACATACCAAGGAGAGCACTTGCTGGATCATATGGTAAGAATATGTTTAGTTTTTATCAGAAACTACCAAATTGTTCTCTAAAGTGGCTCTACCATTTCGCATTCCCACCAGCAATGCATCAGAGTACCTACTGCTCCACATCCTCATCAACATTTGGTGTTGTCAGTGTTTTGAATTTTAGCCATTCTTATAGGTGTATAGTGGTATCTAAAAAGTCATTGTCATCATCAACCTTTTCTCCTACGTTATCTAAGAGTTAAAGTTTTATGTTTTGCATTTATATATGATCCATTTTGAGTTAATTTTTGTGAAGGGTGTAGGGTCTCTGTCTAGATTAATTTTTGGTTTGTTTTTGTTTTTGGATGTGGAAGTCCACTTGTTCTAGCACCATTTGTTGAAAAGACTGTCCTTTCTGCATTGAATTACTTTTGCTCCTCTGTCAAAGATCATTTGCCTATATTTTGTGGGTCTGTTTCTGGGCTCTCTGTTTCACTGATTTATTTTGTCTTTTCCCCCCACCAATTCCATTGTCTTGATTACTGTAGCTTTATGGTAAGTCTTGAAATTAGGTAATGCCAGTCTTTTGATTTTGTTCTTCTTCAATATTGTTTTGGCTATTCTGAATCTTTTACCTCTCCATATAAAGTTGAGAATCAGGTTGTTGATAGCCACAAAAGAATTTGCTAAAGTTTTTGTTGAAATTGTATCAATTGGGAAGAACTGACAAATCTTAACAATATTGAATCCTCCTGTCCATAAATGTGGAAAAGCTCTCCATTTATTTAGTCCTCTGGGTCTTTTCATCAGAGTCTTGTAGTTTTTCTCCTATTGATCTTGTACACATTTTGTTAGATCTATACTGAAGTATTTCATTTTTTGAAGTTCTAATGGTATTTTGTTTTTAGTTTCAGATCCCAGTTGTTCATTTGTCAATGAGTTTTGTATATTAATTGCAACCTTACTATAATTACTTAGAAGTTACAGGAGATTTTTGTTGTAGATTCTTTCAGATTTTCTACATAGACAAGCTTTATGAATAAAACAGTTTTATTTCTTCCTTCCCAACCTGTATACCTTTTGTTTTCTTATTGTGTTAGCTAAGACTTCCAGTTTGATGTTTAAAAGCAGTGGTGAAAGGAAACATTTTTTCTTTCATGATATTAGCAGGAAAGTTTCTAGTATTAAATCTGATGTTTCTTTTAGTTTTTTTGGGGGGGGGTAGGTTTTAAAAATCAAATTGGGAAAATTCCCTTCCATCCTAGTTTGCGGAGACTTTTTCTTTTATCATGAATGGGCATTATATTTTATCAAATACTTTCTGTACCTATTTGATATAGTCATGTGATTTTTCTCCTTAGCTGGTTAATGTGATGGATTACATGAATTTAGTTTCAAATTTTAACCAGACTTGCACACTTGGAATATATATTACTTGGTTATGGTGTATATATATTCTTAATATATTGTTGAACTTCATTTGCTAATGTTTTGTTGAGGAATTTACATCTATGTTTATGAGGGATATTGGCTTATAGTCTTTTTTTTTTATAATGTATTTGTCTTATTTTGGAATTAGAGTAATGCTGGCCTCATAAAATAAATTATAAAGACTTACCTCTACTTCTGTCTTTTAGAAGAGATTTTAGGGAATTGGTATAATTTTTTGCTTACATGTTTAGTGGAATTCATTAGTGAATCTATCTGAGCCTGGTGTCTCCTGTTTTAGAAGGTTGTTAATCATTGATTCAGTTTCTATAAGACACAAGCCTATTCAGTTTGTCTATGTCTTCTTGTGTGACTTTTGACAGATCGTGTCTTCCATTTCATCTAGGTTATCAAATTTGTGAGCATAGTGTTGTTCATTATATTCCTTTATTATCCTTTTAATGTTCATCAGATCTATAGTGATGTCCTCTCTTTAATGTTTGATATTAGAAATTAGTGTCTTCTCTCTTTTTTCCTTTTAGTTAGCCTGGCCGGAGGCCTGTCACTTTTACTGATATTTTCAAAGGTCCAGCTTTTGTTTTGTTGATTTTCTCTATTTCCTGTTTCAATTTATTGATTTCTGCTCTAATTTTTATTATTTCTTTTCTTCTGACTTTGAATTTAATTTGCTCTTCTTTTCCTTGTTTCCTAAGTTGGAAGCTTAGAGTGTTGACTTTAGGTCACCTTTCTTTTTCAAAATATGCATTTAATGCTATGAATCTCCCTCTAAGTACTGCTTTCATAATATGCCACAAGTTTCAATAAGTTACATTTTAATTTAGTTTAAAGTATTTTTTAAAGTTTCTCTTGCGATTTCTTCTTTGATGTGTTATTTAGAAATATATTGTTTAATCTCCAGGTATTTGGGGATTTTCTAGCTATTTTTTTAAAAATCAACTTCTAGTTTAATTCCATTGTGGTCTGAGAAAATACACTATATGGTTTTTCTATTAAAAATTTTGTTGAAGTGTATTTTATGGCTTTGAATGTTGTCTATGTTGGTGAGTGCTCCATGTGAGCTTGAAAAGAATGTGTATTCTACTGTTGTTAGGTGATGTATTCTCTAGATGTCAATTAGATCGAGTTGATTGATGATGCTGTTGAGTCCCACTATGTCTTTACTGATTTTCTTGCCTGCTAGATCTGTCCATTACTGATAGAGGGGTGTTGGAATCTCCAACTATAATAATACATTCATCTGTGAGGTGGTTTTTTTGTTTGTTTTTTTGCAGTTCTATCAGTTTTTGCCTCATATCTCCTCATCTTTTTTGCTCAAACATGTCTAGTCTGCCTCTCCACACCCCTTTAGTTTGACAGCATAACCTAATCAAAAGTTCTGCTTATCTTTGTTTCACAGTTCCACCTAAGATTCTTCTAGCCTTGTTTTCACATACTTGTGGCCAAGGCAAGTTCAAACCTGATGTCCTGACTCAATCTATTTTCCTCAGATCTTACTTGTTGGGAAGGGACAACTAATTATACTACTTGAATTAATTCCTCATTGCTACATGCAAACATTTGTAGGAATGCCATGTGATAGTGTATATAGGTCACAACATGTTTTTCTAACATTAAAATATGAATTTAGGGGTAGGTGTTCCATTTATTGATCTCTGCACAGTGCAAGAGTATGGCTAACACTTACTCTTATATATTTGTTTGGAAGTTGAACAAACAATTAGTTGCAGCTTGAGGAAGAGATTTTGGGTGTAATGTTTGACTTTGAAAAAAGATACCAAGGATGAAGATTTTTCAAAAAGAAAAGGAAAAGAGAAGAAAACAGTTCTCTGCAATAAAAATTCCTATTCACTAAAGAAAAAATATGTAACAATGTATAGTCTGACAATATTACTATATTTAGAGTTATGAAATCTAGACATGACTTCTGGCTCCATCATCTTGGACAATTTACTTATCATCTCTAAGCTTTTTTTAAAAAAAAGTTCACTTATTTTTGAAATAAGGGAGAGCATGAGTGGGAGAGGGGCAGAGAGAAAGAGAGAGACACAGCTTAGGAGTAGGCTCTAAACTCTGAACTGTCAGCACAGATCCTAACATGGGGCTCAAACTCATGAACCGTGAGATCATGACTTGAGCCAAAGTCGAATGCTTAACCAACTGAGCCACACAGATGCCCCAGTAAGCATTAATAGTACCTGATAGAATCATTGTGAGGATGCAATGAGACATGATGCTTTAAAATGCTAGTAAATATTTCCATTAAATCTTTATTAAGGGTGAGAAGTACAGTGACATCAAGTATTTGTTTATAGATAACTGTTTGAAAAATACTGTATGAGCATGTGCATACAAAACAGAACAGCCTCAGACCACAGTCACTTTTTCATTTTCTGTTTAGAAAAGAGGTTAGTCCTGATTTCATTGTTTTACTTGGCTTACATTAAAAAGTTCCACATTGTGTTACTAGTTTGTAGAATTTGAGATTAATGCTTAATGGATGTTTATAAAGACATATTTTTATTTTTGGAGCATGAGTTCATGCTATTGGACTTATACCATCTGTCTAGTATAAGCTCACTCCAATTCTCAGCTATAAATATGTTTCTAATTACTGAATATATAATGGAATCATTGAAAAATATTTTTTTATCATGAAGAAGTGAGGCCTGAAATTATTTGTTGGTTTCATATGTGCCTTTTTGTTTGTTTATTTAAAATTTATTGCCAAAAGGAGATTTTATACACTATAATGTTTCAGCTTAACTAATATTTTCCATAATAGAATTTCTGAAATATCACTTATATAGTATATACGTACTTTCTTAAAGTTAACTGATTTCAAGGAGGCCTCCTTGCAGAACATGAAACTATTTAATTTTTATTAAAAATGTTTTAAAAACAAATTCAACTGAGGCTTCAGTGAGGAGGACACTTCTCACTTGTTAATTCCTGTCTCTTCCCTACAGAAGAAATCACTAGTTCTTGTCTTTCAACCCCAGCTCTGTCTTCCCCAGACAGCTCTAACCATGTACCAATCCTAATCATGCAGTCATGTCCACACGTAGTGGGGTTGGGAGTTAGTCCTGTTGGTATAGGCCTATACCTGCACTGAGCCCTAGGTAGCTCTTCTGACTAATTTGTGTGACAGAACTTTTGCTCTATCCTTGAATAACACCGAATTCTTCACAATCCCCAGTCCAAGCGTGCTTGGGAGGCTCTTGATACCCTACCAAGCTCTAGCCCTTCCCATTTTCTGCAATAGGGTCTTGTTCCCTGCACCATCTCAGTCCACTAGTCAAAGAATGGCTGTGATTGAGGAATTGCTTAAATCTATAGCTACTACCAAGATTCCTTTTAAGTGCACCAACCATGTAGGATCTCCTTGGATATTTCATCTCTCACTGCTTGACCTTTGGAACTCAGTTCTCTAGCCATACTAAGCTTTCTTTAGGTCTTCTAAGGCTTTAGACTCTGTTTGGTGCCTTAGTATTTTCATGTGCATTTCCCTTGGTAAAGAACAGTTTCATACTCTCACTCTCCAAACATATACAACTGTAAATGATTCTACAGTTCTTTTATCTTATCTTTCCCAGACATTTCAGTTTGGGTTAGGTATTTTTCTATACATTTTCATTACGTGATGCACTTTCCCTATTAAAACATTATTCCACATTATAAGTACCTGTTTGCTTATCTGTTGCTCTAATCCCCAGACTTTAAGAGATCATGTCTATCATGTTCACAGTTGAATTTCCATGCCTAGTAAAAAGTCTGGTATATATTAAGGACTAAATGAAAACTTGTTGAGTGAATAAATGCTGACTCCCTGTTCCAACCAAGTCTGAGTTCGCAATGCTCCTAGCTCTTTAGCTCTTGGGAGGGGAAAAGCTGCTCTTGAAAAAAAAACCCTGTAAATCACTTTTAGTTCACTTTGACCTTGTCTAATCTAGGCCCCGAATCATCCTCTTACCTTTCTGAAATACTAGAAATTTGACATAGTCCTAAAGCCTTGCCAATCAGAGCTGGAGGAGGTATTTAGGAATGTCAGCCTTGGTAAAGAGCATTTCTGTTGTATCCTGTGATTCCTCTGAAACTCTTCCCCTCCAATCTAAGGAGTTGTGCCATCATATAAGACCTCTGTGGAAGCCAACATTCCCTTGCTCCTCACGTATGCCAGAAGTGGTAGCTTGTACTGATAGTAGAGCCAAGGGAAGGAAGACTCTTCCTCAGCCTCCCCTGCCCTTAATAGAAACATTTTTCTCAAGGCAGGAGGGGATCATAGACTCACAAGTGTTTCTGGGACTTGTGGATGAATACCTGTGCATATATGTGTTCCTGGGTATGTTCAACAGGCGTTGAAACCACCCTTTGTACATGATTGTGGATGAGACTAAAATGATCAGGGTGGGGTGAACCTCCATCAAAATTTATGATTCAGAAAGTATCCAGGTTTCCAACTTTCAATTTGGCTCTTTCCGTGATAATCCAGCTAGCATTGAGGCCTAGACACGTGATCCATGGACTGAGCCTAGTTCCCAGTTTGGTGTTATTTGCCTTGTGTTGGCCTGACCACTGTTTTTTAAAACTTCCCATTAGTTATCTTTCCCAAAGTTGGCACATTAAAAAATTTGGATTTCTGGCTTCTCTTGAAAAAAAAAAATGAGGAGTGTGCCTGATTTCAGACACAATAATAATTGTCTTGAGCTGAGTAGAACTACCCTTTTTAAAGGAGTCTGTGATTTCTCATTCACTGCAGTCCTTTATCACTCCATATTCTGGCCGAGACCAGGCTATTCATTTATGTCACCTGTTGGTTCCTCATGGCCACTTGAGTTTGTGATTCCTGCTCCAGAGATCCAACATCGTCTAGTTTTTAACTTACTAGAAATAGTCTGTGTGTGGTGTTGCTCTAAAAACAACTAGTATACTTCCCCTCTTATTGTACATCTGACAGACTATGGACTAAGAATACTTAACCTCCCATAAGAAGCCTGGATTATGCATGAAAAGAAGGAATACCAACCTTAAGCATGCTTAAACATGGTGGATCTATATGGTGGCATATGTGGAGACATTAAAGATGATTTTGGGGAGATTTTAAAGTCAAATAATCATTATATGTTAGCAGAAAAATGCAGACTATATCACTATATATGATACAGCTCTAATTTTATAGGAAAAATAAATGTATATATACATCAAAATGTCTGAAAGGAGGGAACGCATTAAGTAAAAAGGTAGTAATATCTGGCTAGTGGGATTGTAGATAACTTTTTAGTTTTTTTAGGGCCTTTTAAAATACATTCTTGAATTTTTCAGTTTTTTGAGTATCTATTACCTT
Source organism: Suricata suricatta (assembly GCF_006229205.1). Taxonomy (NCBI): domain Eukaryota; kingdom Metazoa; phylum Chordata; class Mammalia; order Carnivora; family Herpestidae; genus Suricata; species Suricata suricatta. The sequence continues at coordinate 71,185,283 of NC_043706.1, read as the reverse complement.
TATAATAAGAGGTAATTCAAAAAATAAAACAGCATTATGCTAGCAATCTAAATGTACCACTCCAATAATTTTTTTTATGTAGCTAGAGAAGATTGTTGGCCTGTGAGTGTCTCAAATTACCCAATGTGTATGTGGGCATGCATGTGTGTGTGTGTCTGTGTATGTGTGTGTGTGTGTGTGTGCATGATTTAAATAACACTGAGCTCCATTAATGGGAGCCTGAGAGACTGTTGGGATGACTGGAAGAAAATAAGTACTAATCATTTCCCCTACTGGTGGCTTACTTCATAATTATCTCTGTTCCCATGTTCCTGGGACTGTAAGAAAAAAAGCACTAAAGGAGGTCAAAGAACTAACATCAAGATACTGAGGACATTAGGAATAGATTAACTTACAGAAGCAAAAGTTGAGAATAGAAATTGAGACTAAGATATAAAAAAAGAGAAAGAATAAAAGAAGGACAAATAAAGGATATTAAAGCAGTGAAATAAGAATGATTAAGCAAAATACAGTTAAAATCAAAACAAGTGAAGAAAAACCCTAGAAGCTTAGAAATTAAAAGGGTTCAATAAAAAGAGAGACAAAATACAAAAGGAAAAAAATGGATAAAGGCTTAGGAAAGAAACAAATGCAGCCATAAAAAATTTAAAAATAACTACCATGACGCAATTTTAAAAAATGAGCAAAAGTAACTTTGAAAGGGTAGAATGAGAAATTACCAAAGCATAAAAATAATAAGAAAAAATTAAAACTTGATCTTACAGAAGATAAAATGGTAAAATTGGGAAGCTAAAAAATTAAGAAAAGTTATAAGACATTGGAGAAGAAAGGTATAATAATTAGAACTGTAGTAGCCAGCTTATTTTCGAAGGTTACCAGGTACCAGGGACTTCACATTAATTCATGTAGTCATTTTACTCACTCTGGTGTCAACACTATCATCTTCCTCCTCCCCTGAAGCGACAGAAAGCAAGGCACACAGGTGAGAGGCTCCCCCGCAGGTGCTGCCTGGGAAGGGGTAGCTCTGGAGCTTGAACTCTTCACCTGGCTCCAGACCCTGGAGTCTTCTTGACCACTTAACCATACAGACTGTGACTGAGTTTAGACGCAGTGGTGATCTTAGAGATAAATACTATGAAAACAATATTCCCTCTGACATTGAAAGTATTTAAAATAAATAAAATTCCAATAAAGGAAACGAAGGAGGAGAAACACAAAGACGAAGATGATGCAACTAGTAAAGTCTACCGTGCTGAACTGAAACCTCCTGGCCATGGGCACAGATGCCTGAGGGCAGAGGACAGAGGGCAGGGCCTGGATAACGTTCTGTACTCTCCCCAGGGAGAGTATGCAGACTTGCACGACATGCACAGAACACACATTCCCCTTAGCCCCAGGAGATTCATGCAACCAGCCCTGCTCTGGCAAGCTGTGTGAGCTGCTCAAACACTGTGAGGAAGGCTAACTTGAACTATCTTTACTTATTTAAAGGGATAGAGGTTTGGGAATTAGTGGAAAGCTATAAGAAAGTATATCTTCTCAGTGAAATTTTTCTTACAGAGGATTGAGATATTTGAGCCTCATGCCTGTATAGTTTTCTTTAAAAAAGGATCTTAACTACTATTTTTGTTTTCCAAAGCATTTTAAAAAGGGATCTTGATTACTATTTTTATTTTCCAAAGCATCTTTAGCAGAGACATGCTATAAATTTAAGTCACTAACTCACAGTGTGTTTGTAGCAAATTATTTTTTGAGACTTTTCATTTTAGGCATAAAATAATAGAAAAGTACTATTTTTGGTAATGCAAACAGTTAAAAATGAGAAGTTTTATCACAAAGTATAGGCAGATTCTTGAAGAAATTGCATGTTAATCTAGTAGAACTCCTTGCTGCTGACCAAGAGCTTGACAAAATTTTACAGGAAACACAGATTGATGTTATTTTTTTTTCAACAGTTGCTGTTGTATTGAAATATATATATATAGGACATACCACAAAATACCATGGAAATCTATTTGGTCTTAAAATGTAAAACTAATAAAAGGTAGTGGAAAAAAGGGGGAAAGAGTGCTGAGCATTACAGTTAACTTTTCTTTTTAATGCTTAATTTTCTTTGGAAGTAAGGTAATATTGGACTTTCTGGTTAAAGATGTTGGAATAAAGATCTTCCTGTCCCTTTCTCTGTGTAAAACCCAACTTTAAAAAAAGAGGAGAGTGAGAAATAGCAAACTTGTCTTTGATGAGATTAGAAAATACTGCAAATTCTTGACTGAAAAATAAACTGATAATTGCAGTAAACACTGGACCAAGGTGTGTGTGTGTGTGTGTGTGTGTGTGTGTGTGTGTGTCTGCGCAAGCACGTGGTGGGCCAAGGGGATGCAAGGAATGCACTTTGTCTCTTCAGATCTCAAGCAAAGAGTCCAGAGTGCAACATTCTTATAGTTAACAGCCTACATAGCCTGAAGTACAAGGGTTGGGTTTTTTGTAAGCCACAGGATATTCCCTGAACTCTATTTAACTCCCAAGATTAGGAATGTACATGGGGGCTAAGTACCTAACTTAAGGTGGGATCCTATTTAGGGTACCGCATCACATTTAGTCATCATGTCTTCTTAGACTCCTGTTGATTGTGCCAGTTTCTTGGATTTTCCTTGTTTTCAATGACCATGACATATTTGGAGAGTTTTGGTTAGATATTTTGTAAAATGTTCCTCAGCTGATATTTTTCTGGTATTTTTCTTATGATTAGCCTGGGGTTATCATTTTTTAAGAAAGAAATGCCATTCTAATCATAATGTATCAAGAGTATATAGATGCTCTATTACTGTTGATATTAATCTTGATATTAATATTATCTGGCTGAGGTAATATTTGTCAGATTTGTCCACTGTACTTCTTTTTCTCTTCATTTCTGTATTATACCCTTCAGAAGGAAGTCATTACCTTAAGAAGTGGTGATTTATGCTGTCCCTTTTTGAGGAAAGCATATCACATATCACACAGATTATTTGGAATTTTTCTGCATGGGAGGCTGTCTATTATCCTTCATTCATTCATTCATTCATTCACTTATTCATTCATTCCATCAATTTTTGTCTGTGTATACTCATAACTTTCTTTTATACTTTAGGTTATGATTTAATAATACTTTATTATGCTGTAAAATTTGTTTCATCATTGGAGCTCTTTCAATTGGCTCATGTGGATTTTTTGATATACCTTGTCATTGTGGGGTGATTTTTTTGAGCACTTTTTTACTTTCTAGTGCCACAGAAAGCTTCAAATTATTTTCTTTATTTATTTTTCTTTTTTAAGTTTATTTATTTATTTTGAGAGAGAGTGAGCAGAGGAGGGGCAAAGAGAGGGAGAGAGAGGGGAGGGGAATCCCAAGCAGGCTCCACACAGCACAGAGCCCTATGAGGCTCAAACTTGAGAACCTTGAACTCATGAACCATGAGATCATGACCTGAGCTGAAAACCAAGAATTGGATGGATGCTTAACCATGTGAGCCACCCAAGTACCCCTCTTTTGTATATTTTTTAAGAGAATGGTAATAGAAAACAAAATCTGGGACAAGATGCCCTCATTGTTACTTAGATGTCAGTGTTTCTAAGCCCACTCAGGTGATGTAACAAAGGAATCTGTGTGCATGCTAACCCATACACATGTCTATATATTTTTCTCTGTATCTTTATATATGTATATATTAAACTAGACATATTTTCATACTGATGACTTTGACTGTAATCCATTACTTTAGGGATCATTCTAGACTTCTCTCCTCGCTTGTCTGTAATCTCCTACTCCAAAAGTTAGATACCTGGCTACTATCTGCTTTTACTTAATTTACTTAATCCATTTGCTTAACTGTTCAATTCCAGTATACATGTATAGTGACTCCAGAATTGTTCACCAGAACTCTAAGGCTGATACAGTTTTATCAGCTAGAGGATAGTGTTTATGCACAGTGCCTTATGCCTTTAGTCTTACAGAATCTGTTCATTTTCAAAGTTACTTAGGTCAGCATATTTTTTCTCATTCCCTTCAGTGAGGATGTTTCTTATACTTGTAATCAAGTTAGATAATTTTGTTGTCTCCAATACTCTAAATGATTTTTAAGTGTATATGTTAAGGTTTACTCTATGTAGTGTAAAATTATATGGGTTTTGATAAATGCATGATGCCATGAATTCACCATTACAGCATCATACAGAATAGTTCTACCATCATTAAAAAAAATCCCCTCTGCTTTACCTATTACCTTCTCTGTCAAGTCTCTGAACTCTTGGCAACCACTGATTTGTTTACTGTTTTTGTAGTGTAATGTCATGTAATGGAATCATACAGCTTGTAGCCTTTTCAGAATGTTTTTTTCACCTAGCAATATACACTTAAGATATACTCCTGTGTCTTTGCATGGCTCAATATCTCATTTATTTTATCTTTAAATAATATTCCATATTTTATCACTGAATAATTATATCATAGTTTGTTTATCCATTCACCTATTGAAGGACATGTTGGTTGCATATAGTTTTTGGCAGTTTGAACAAAGCTGCTATGATCATTTATGTGTAGGTTTTTGTGTAGACATAAATGTTTAAATAAAATGAGAATGTGATTACCTAGGACACCTAGAAGTGTGACCACTGTATTGTATGATAAGACTATGTTTATCTTTGTAAGAAATTGCCAAAATGGTCTTCCTAACTGGTTGCAACATTTTAAATTGCCACCAGGAATGAATGAGTGCCCCTGTGGCTTAATCCTCACCAGCGATTGGTATTGTTAATCTTTGGGATTTTAGCCATTTTCAGAGCTATATAGTGGTATTCCACTGCTGTTTTAGTTTTCATTTCCCTAATGACATGATGTTGAACATCTTTTCATGTGCTTATTTGCCATCTGTATATCTTCTTTGCTGATATGTCTGTTCAGATCTTTTGCTCATTTTTTAATTGGGTAGTATTTCTTTTTTTTCTTATCTTGGAAGATTCTCTGTGGGCCTCAACATGTTCATTTTCTGGTTTCTTTTCTTTGAGTGAGGAGATGCCAATCTGGCCTAGTATTTGTATTCCAACACCAGTGTAGGATTCCCTTAGCACCCCTCACCATTCACCTGGGACTTGGTGGAATCCTTTTGGTTCTTAGAAGCATGTAATTTGCACAGCTACTAGTCTTTAGCTACTTACTGTGTATCTGCTGCGCTGGAAAAGAATTTGTTTCTGCTTCTTTTGCCTGATTCTGTGATGTATAGAAAGAAATTACTCTTTATAATATGAGCCCATCTGTAATTTTCCCTTGTTAGACTTCATGTATGAGAAGCCACCAGAATCTATCATTCCTATGGCTCTTCCTGCCTTTTCTACTCATTCTTTCTATGACCATCACAGCCTAAGTGCAATCAATGCGTTCTTCATCTAATTTTTACTCTCGGTACACTGAATTACTTAGAGGTGAAGGAAGTTACTGATGCATGGGATGAAGGATGTCTTATTGATTGCTTTAAAAACAGGCATCCCAGTAAAAGTGTGACTGCTAGCTTCTGCAAATATTCTGCATCTCCAAGAACAGTGATACAATGGAAGAAAGAGGAAAAAAAATATCACTAACCATAATAGCTCCCATTATTAATCTCTTAAAATGAACTTGGGACTTAACTGAACACTGTAAATGTATTATGGCATTTAATACTTAATGCAGTTTTCTAAGATAGGAATAACTATCTTCAATTTGCAGATGAGGGAATACAAAGCAGGTAAATAGCTGAGAACTTGCTGCTAAAAATGGGCAGAACCGAGATTAAAGGCAATCTGACTCCAAAACCCTCACTCTCAACCATCATTTCCCTCCTTCTTATTGGGCTTTACTCTTCTAGATCAGGTTTACAATTATGTTTCACTCAGTGGTATTTCTTTTTGGAGTTTGGAGATGGTGGTTAATATTCATATTCCTGGTTTTATAATAATTTTATATTTTAATGGTTAAGAAATTTGGAGTTAACTGTGAGTCGCTCACAAGCTGCCATCTTTATCCACCTCTACAATTGACATTAGAAAGATGAAATTATAAAAATAGATCTGAACTCCTAAATTATAATACACATTTATGAATTATAAAGCACCTCACTGGTATGCTTTATTTCAAAAAATAAAGACACTGTAAATATTTTCAATTGATATAGCACCTTTTATTTGAGAGCATTACTGTCTTTATGTCATTCATAAATCGTCAAACCATTTTGAGAAGCAGGAGAATTACTTAGTAAATGACTCTCATTAATTTGAAGTTAAATGTTTATTTCTATGATATTTTAAATTTTTCCTATATTTATTAATAGAAAAAAGACCGTGATTTTCCAAAACAGGAATGAGGCTTAAATCCTGGTTCCTTTCAGGTGGCTCCTCTTTTCTTCTATCTCATCTCCTAAAACCATTAAGTAAGTATTTTTAAAAATTTAAAATCTGTGCTTAAATATATCACTTGGATTTCTGGGACAGATAGAGTATTGACTTCAGCCAACATAGCATTCTATGTTACTTCTATTGTTATCATTTTAGAACGGGATGTGTCTTCTTTTATCTGGATCATTGCAATAATCTCCGTACAGATAAACCTGTCTCTGGTATTGTTTCCTCTTCTTCAAAACACATACATGTTAATGGCATTAAGCATCTCTGGAGGTGTTTTTCACATTCTGAAGGGGAAACACGGATCTAGTCCCACATCCCATAGAAACTGCCTATTATTTGAAGTCAAGACAATCCTGGATTAGAATGCTGTCTGCTCCACTGATTAAACCTGAGCCTGAGCAAGTTATTTAACCCAGCTAAACTTTAGTTTCTTATTCTTCGAGGAAACCCTGAAAGGTTGCTGTAAACCTAAATGAGATTTAAAAAATAGTTGTTTTCATTTCCTTATCCACAACTGGCTTCTATAGAACATTACAGCTTTGTGTCCCAGACTACTGGCCAAGCATCATCTATCATTTTTCAAACAAGTTTTGTCTTTGCCTGTTTCTGTATATTCTATCATGTGTTTTTGTTGACTGGAATGCACTTCACTCCATATTTTAATCTGTTGAAGGTGTCTTTTTCCCTTGTCTAGCTTAGCTGCTGACATGGAGGATTTTTTTTTTCTGATGGCTTAGCTTCATCACTTGCTAAGCTAAGATCCTGGCCAGGGCAGGCCATAAAAGGATACATTTCCCATCCTAGTGGTATATGTGTTGTAACTTATAGTTATGCAGGCCTACTAAGCCACAGACTTCTCTCAGCTCCTACCATATTTCTCCAGTTTGGAAAATTGGGATTCTGTGTAATTTTTTTTAGGGCATTGTAGCTGTTCTATGTTAGGAATGCATCTTTGCCCTGGGCTCCAGTCTTCTCGACTAGAATCCTGATGCTTCCTAGTTCTTGAGAGCTCCTGACTCTAGAGGAATGTCACTGCCTCTGGTTGGGGTCTTAATCTGCAAAAATCAACTTATACATATCACAACTAACTTGTGTAGGTATCTTTACTTGAGAGAATCATACTAAAAACTATCTACAGGAATGGATCACAATTCTGATTTCTGTCATGACTCTTTGGGCATAATGTTGACTTCTAGCTTTATCTCTTAGGGAAAAACTCTACAGCCAAGTCAAACTTTTTTTCCTTGCCTATCCAGGTGTTCCTAGTTATTTCCTCTTCTGAGCACTGAGAATTGAGATCCTAGCTATAGTCAGAAACAATGGGCATCATGAAAATGAAGGCTATTACTTCTAAATATTATTTCTTCTAAAACTTTGCTCCAGCCCTGACATTCATAAATGACCCATAAGCCCCTTCATTCAAAAAATATTTAATGAGCATATAGTATGTGCCAGGCACTTAGAATACAGCGGAGGAAAAAAAAAAACACACAAAACCTTTGTCTTCATGGAGTTTTTGTTTACATGCTTGTATTTTCAGATTGCCTTTTTATTTGTAACTTGCAAATATTATAATACAAGAAGGGCAGATTTGATTATCTTGTCTAACCCCATCTATTGTGGGAAAATAGTGGACCTTCAAATGTACATCCATGTCTTAACCCCCAAGGACCTATGAATGTGACCCTATTTGGAGAAGAGAGTGTTTGCATATTACCTAAGGATCTTGAGACAAGATCATCCTGGATTATCTGGATGGTTCCTAAATCCAGTGAAAAGGATCCTTATAAGAGACAGAAGAGAAGACACAGACACAGAAGAGGAGGCCATGTGAAGATGGAAGCAAAGATGGGAGTGATGCAGGACACGCCAAGGAACACCTTGGAACCACCAAAGCTTCCTGCAAGAAGCAAGAAAATATTCTCTGCTAGAGCCTTTGGAAGAAGTGAAGCCCTGCTGATACCTGGATTTTGTATTCTGGCCCGCTGAACTGTGATAGAATGAATTTAGTCCCCTAAGTTTTTGATAATTGGTTATGAAAGCCACAAGAAACAGATATATTTGCATTCTTGGAAGTATAACAGGGCTAGTTAAAATCTTTAGAACTCATAAATATGACAAAGATTACAGTTTCCCTTTGTCTATTCCTATGTTGCCACACATAGTTTAAAATAAAATCAATTGTAGATAGTGAAACCCAAATATGCATACTGACATTAAAATAGTTCCCTTTCAGCTTTTATGATTATGAAATTCTTGAGAGTTCATAAGATATGATTTGTTCCTTTGTTGCTGTTATCAGAACAGAAATAATAAGCCACCAAATAGGGTTATTGTGGGGATAAAATGATACAACATAAGAAGATACCTCACTTGGTGCCCATCACTTGATAAATGTGCTACTCTGTATTTTAGAATAGGTGATGGGGTTGTGGTAATGGTATAATGAAGACTGAGACACACTTTGATTTGTTTCCTGGCTCTCTCAATATTGACTCAGAGGTTCCATATCTTTGTGATACAAACATGAAACAATTGTCCAGATAACTTGAATTAACATAGCCCTACAGATCATTGTTCAGATATCATTCTACCATACAACTGGTACTCAGTGCATCTGAAAGCACTTTGTTTTTGTTTGTTGGTTTTTCTGCTCAACAGACAAGTCGTTTGTGCCTTTCTTATTGGGATCTTCTAGAGCCATGAAGAAAGATGCAGTTGCTGTCACTCCAAGGAAACAAATCATAGTATGCTTTATCTAAGTGGAATTAAAACAAAAACTTAAAAAAAGAAACAAATGGTAAAATAATTTTCCTTGAGAAGATTAAAGGAAAGTAAGCAAGAACTTTCTCCTTGAGATTTTTCTGGGTTTGCAAGTGGCTGATTGAGTGGCTATGAGCCATGCGTGGGCCTTTGCATTTCTTCCAAATGAGAGCAAAAATAACAGAATTTTGGGGGGAAATTTTTCACACTGTCAATTATATCTTACCTCCTGGAGAGACTAACCAGATAGACTCCACTGACAATATGTAAAAGAAGCATTTAAGTGCCACCGTGTTATCCCCAGAGATTTAGTCACTCATAATACTTCCACAAGACTATAAAAACAGCTCCCAAAATTATTTTACCTTTTTGTTAATTAAAAGAATGTTTTGACCTTTCTCAAACAGCTGCTCCCTAGAAAATTCCTTTTCGCTGAAGCCATACTTTACCTTGGCCTTCCAAACAAGCTAATTTCTATGCAAACAGGTTTCCTCATATTCATTTGAAAGTCGGGAAAATAACAGGACTTTTTTTTTCTCCCTGAGCCATAAGGTTATTTTCTGGATTGACTTGCAATTGAATTAGATCAAACAAACTAGGACTGTGATCACTAACATGCATTCACATGTCTGCCTTCTCCCTAAGTGAATGCTGTACATTTTTTATATACTCCAATAAATTCTTGGTGTTCAACTTTCTGTATTCTAAGTTAAACATGACCTTAGTCTTAGTAGAACTTAGTAGCTAGCACAATCATGAAGTATATTTGTTATTTATAGACAGTTTGTGTTCTGATTAATTGGTGTCCATATTAGATATTTGGAAATCCTTGTTAAACAGCCGTACTTTAACACTGACATGTGAAATAGGTGGTTATAGAAGTATATAAAGCATTTAGAAAGTACCATAATATTTGGAAAACATTTATTTCCTTTAATGTAATGAGTAAAATCTCAATCTTTGGAAAAATGGGAAAATTAATAGGCAGTATTATGCCATATAACTATATGAGTTTCTTTCTCCACTTAGTTTAAATGATGGTTATTAGGAGAGATAATCTGCCGTTGGCCCTGAGCTGCCCTGCACATTCTTGCTGGATATACCAAGGCTTTCACTACTCCTTTAACAGACCATTTATCAGAGTTGTGTTTGCAGTGAGCAATTTTGAGAGATGAGGTACGGTCTTCCCCCAAAGTAAGGCTGGCATACTTTTACTTACTACAAAAGTAGTGAATCTCCAAGCTTAGCATTTCTATCCTCTAAATGCACCCCATTTTGTTTGTAGGCATCAATCATGGCCCTTTGTGTTGCCCTCATGAAACTTGGGAGCATGGGGATCTGAAGCAAGTCACCATGAAGCTCCCCACTGCTTTTTCTGTGAGTAATAGAGTCTTTTGTTTCTGATCCAGGGATCTCATGCCTTTTGTCAGCATCCAAGAAATAATAATAGGTTCATTTGTTAGTTTGCAAGTGGGGTAAAATTTCAAGACCTGATATGGTTCCTGGTACTTTGGAGATATTTCTATTTCTATCCATAAAATAGGTCCTGTAATAATTTAAAGAATTTGTGACCATAATAAGTATAAAGTCTTGGTTTTAGGTTTTGCCTCTGTTACTAATTGAATGATCTTGAGTAAGTTTATTTCTCTGGGACTCTGTTTCTTCATCTATAAAAATGAGGGGTTTCAACCTGATCATTGGTTTTCAAATACTCTGTGGAGAAACTGTGGCCAGTCATTTCAGAGGCCCTTTCATTAGCCGCTAAGTGAGGCTGTTGGATATAGTTGGAGGCAGTGATATTATTGTGTTGACTGGCCTAGGCTTCGGCCTTTAGGAGGGCCACCAGTTGTGCTATAGTTTCTGTCCCTGGTCTGTGCCCTTTCACATTTCCTTTAGCCATCATTTCCTCTGCTTTTCTCCTCATACGTTCTAACTTTCTCATTTCCTGTTTCTTGGGGGGTGGGGGGAGGAAATGCAGATAATCAGAATTTTCCTTTCTGTCTCTTGACCTATTGGCTGCTTTATGGATGCTAGTAAGGAAAGAAGACAAGACAGGTTTTCTCCTCTCAAATTCCCTAACCTACCTGCCATCTAAAGAGTCCTTCCAGGGTTTGCCTGCTGTCAAGGCACATGGTCCTGCCTAAGGGACTCTTGCTTTCCAAGTCCATAGAATATTTAGCTCAACATGGAGCAAGAAAAGCTGGTTCTTACTGCAATGACCAGCTGTTCTGATATTCCTGGAACTGATGATGTTCTCAGGACAGGAGACTCATTTTCCTTAAACCAGAACAGTCCTGGGCAAACCAGAAAAACTTGGTTACCCTATAAACCTCTAGATCTACACTTAATGGTATAAGCTTATGTCATGAGGTCATCAGAGATTAGGGTTTTTAAGCTCAAAAGTCAATAATTTGACTTTACCACTGGATTTTTCGCTAACACCCAAATCATAAGGAAGAAAAATAAACACAGTCGGGAATGTTGGGTAACATAAAAAATATTATTCTTCTGTAGCTCTCTTTAATAATGTATAGACTAAAATGGTTTCATTATGATCTTTTTCTAATGAATTCCTAGGTAGGAGGGCTAAAAATACTCATGAAAGTGCTTAAAGGACAGATATAGGAATAAGAGCAAAAACAGAAAGAGAAACAATGTATATCCACACAGTAAAAAGCAATTTTCAGGAAATAAAATTAAATATGAATAATAGTGGCTAATTCTGGTTTTAATTTTTATTTTAATATTTATATTTGTATTTTTAATTTGTTTATAATCATATGTTACTTTTATAATTGGAAAGCCTTCATTAAACAAAGCTTACAAAATGAGAAAAAAGAAAAGGTATGTCGAGGTCAAAGTGTCAAAGACCATGTCAGAAAGTGTTAGGATTCCATGCTAGAGACAATGGGAATCTGTTGGTGATTTTCAAGCAAGAAAATAACTTATTCTTGATTAGTGAGCGTTAAAGACCAGATTTTCAAAGGATCCTGGTGATATATAGGGAGGTAATGCCCTGACTGGGATATCTGGATTTAAACAGAGGTCTTTTGCTTTCAAATTCAAAAATAGCAGAAGGACAGGCCTTTAGACAGGTGCCTTGAGATTCACTTAGGGGCAGAGGACCCAGCCCGATGCCTGCCAGATATTTTCACTTAGGTGAGCACTTTTTTCTCCTACTGAGCTGCCCTTTTCTTCATCAAAATCATTTAAAGGTCAGCTAGAGAGCTTGTTGAATTTGTGCATCTCTACTCTCTGAATTTCCGGTAATCTGTAAGCTTCTGAATTGAGTCACCTTCTTTCTGAAGACTGAGTTTTTATGAGTTTGACTTCATGTAATTGGTTGTGCTAATTTGCAGTGGCATACTATTGTAGTGCAGAGAGAAATTATGCAAATAAGTATGGGATATTTCATTTTCTTTTTTGTTTTCTTTTGTTACATACAGATATTGGTATTTGGGAATATATAGTTCTATAATCATTTACCAAAGAGGGAATTTGAATAAAAAGAATATAGAGGGAATTCATCAAAAGGTGTTTATAGCCATATTAATATGACTCAGTACCATAATATGAAGGGAATTATGAACCAGGCCAAGAAGTGCTTCTTAGTTCACTCCAGTTTCATTTAAGCATGAGACTTAGGAGATTTAAGGTATGTGCTAAGATAGATAACATCCTCTTGGCATCTCTATGAATATGAATCACCAAGTTTTTCTGAGAGTGTCACTGGCCTCTATCTGCAGAGTTTAAAGCACACAACCATATTGCATGTTCTTTGCTGTTCTGCATTTTCAACAAGCAATGTCCAAAAGGAATTTCCCGTCTGCTGATTGTGTATCATGTTGTCATCTTACTAAAACATGAAATGATTTAAGCTTCACAGCTGTTATTGTTTTCAATGGAGCAGCTGCCCAGCACTTTCAGAGACAATGCCAGGTGAATAAGGAGGCTATCTATGCAAATTACAGTGAAAAGTTGAACAATAATCTGGTGGATTTGATCATTACAGACAACCAGTCTAAATAATTCAGATGCAAATAGTGCAAAATTATTTTCATTGGCCAGAGCAATGCAGCAAATTGCTTCAGCTCCTTCATTTGATTTGTGTGATTTTGGACTTAACCTAAGTAATTAACTTAATAACCAAATTCATAAGAGGGTGATGTGTGAACCCAAATGCGAATTTAGAAATTTACAATGGAAACCATAGTTCATGCTGGTAGATTATTTCTTGGTAGGAAGGTCTATGGGTGAAACTAAATACTATAATCACAAGATTTGGTTATGATAACATCATGAGCAAGGACTGTTATTTTAATCGACATTGATCTCAGTTATGGAAATAAAACTGCCCAGTGATAGATATAGGCTTTGAACCTGGAAAACATGACAAAAGAGCTACCTAACCATTATAGCATGTTGTGTGGAACATTTGTTCTTTTTTAGTTTTAGTCTTCCTGAATTCTGCCTTACACACTTTAATTGACTTGGGTGTTTTATAAACCTACATCCCAGATTTGTACACATTTACAATGTACACGTTTTCAGTGGCTGTCCCAGTCACTGGGATTTTCCCATGTTTAAATTCTCAGACATTAAGCTGTTTGTGAATTTTGGGGACCCTTTACTTTAGGTCTGAGCCCTAGAAACAGATAGAATAGGAGTTTCAGAGAACAATCAGTAAAGACTGTAGTTGTTCAGAGGAGAGAGAAATCACTATGGGCTAGGATATGAAGAGTGGGAACATGATCTGGACCTTTAAAACTGACATTCTGAAATGTAAGAGGAGAGCCCGAGAGACTGTGACAAGATTCATTTACCTGGGTGAAAGTTAATGCTGCAGAGACACCCAGAAAGTTGGAAATGTATGTTGGGGTAAGATTCTTAAATGCCAAGATAGTAAGCATGGATGTTTTTTAGCAGGTACTAGGGACCCTTGAGAGTTTTGGTTTAGAGGAATGACATGATCAGTCAAGGGCTTGAAAAAATAAATATAACATCATATCGTAGAGGGGAGAGATGGAGAATAGAAGTTGAAAGAGTGGGTAGGAGACTACAATAATAGTCCAAATAGAATTAAAGCTGAAATGGTCTGAAAACAAGGTAAAAGGGACTGTATAAGTTTCCCATTGTGGCTATTAACAAGTTAGCACAAATTTTAGTGACTTAAACCAACACAAATTTATTCTCATACTGTACTGGAGGTCAGAAGTCTAAAATAAAAGTGCTTGCAAAGCTGTATTTCTTCTGCAAGCTTCAGGGGGAAATCTATTTCTTTGTCTTCTCCAGCTGCAAGAAGCCATCTGATTCCTTGGCTCATGGCCTCTTCTTGCATCTTCAAAGCTTGTTGCTCCAACCTCTGCTTTCTTTGTTCCATCTCCTCCAGCACTGGATCTTCTTCCCTCTTTTTCATAAGGATCCTTCTGATCCTGTTGGGCCCAGCTGTATAATCCAGAATCTTCTCCCCTTCTCAAGATCCTTAATGTAATCACATGGGCAAAGGGTTTTATACATGTAAAGTAATGTATTCATAGATTCTGGGGATTGGAATATGGACATTTTTGTAGGGAGGCACATTATGCAGCCTACTATAGAGACATAAAAATATTTAAGTCTGGCTTCAGTCCTGTACTACTTCCCTCCCAAAGACATTGAATTCCAAAAGAGTATTTACTTCTATCCAAACACACCTTGCTGTTTGCTTTTTGCTGCTTGTAATTCTGCTCTTTTCTTTGCCTTGAATACCTTTCTTCAATATCAATGGCCTCAAATCCCAGTTCAGATGCTTCCATCTTCCAGAATTCTTCTGCTATCTACTCTAACCTCGCCCCCCCGCCATTTCACCCATGCACTGAAGAGAAAATCCTCTTTCCTTTATCTTACATTTGTATTTTATATCACTCTATTTTTTAAGCAAAAGTCTTTCATTTTGAAATGATTTCAGTCTTACAAAATTATACAAAGAATGCTGTACACCATTCACCCAGCTTCCCCAAATCTTAATAACTTAAATAGCCATAGCATAATGATTGGAACCAGAAAATTAGATTGATACACTGCCATTAACTAATCCACACCCTTTTTTGAGATTCCAGCAATTATCCCACTAATGTCCTTTATTTAGTCCTTTATCTGGCATGTTTCTTTAATTTTCTTCAGTCAGAGACAGTTCCCCAGCCTTTGTTTTTCATAACCTTGAGACTTTTGAAGAGTCTTAATGGTTACTTTTTAGAAAGTCTCTGTCTGATGTTTTCTCATGACTTGATTCAGGCTATATATTTATATAAAACAAGAATATCACAAATGTAATGTGCTCTTCTCAGCGCATTATTATGAAGAAGAAAATGATATTAGTATGTCTCATGTTTAATCACTAGTTTAAAATGCTATCTTCTAGGTCTCCTATTGCTCTTAACACATTTAGCCTTGTATTCTATTCTATGTATTTTTGTCATAGCATTTTGAGACTGGAGCGTATCAAGGAAACAATCTGTCAATAATACTAAAAGTAACATAGTATTAAATAATACACACCAAGAACCAATTATGAGCTGAGAACTACATACATTCGTTCACTTACTCCTCAAAATACCCCTGTCAGGGAGACACTTTATCAACTCTGCTTACCTTTTTGGAGAAGACATCCCTGACTGACAAGTAACTACCTTGACATGAAGGAATATAACTTGTTCATTTTTTTATACCACACAGAGCCTAGCACAGTGTTTTGCATAAAATAAGTGGAGAGTAAATGTTTATTAAACTGATTAAACAGAAATTAAATGGAAGGCAGAATGTTCAGATTATATAATTAATGATATATGTCAACAAAAGAAATCATGGAAAATTATGAAGTACTGAATTTAAGGAAGAGGAGTACATGAAGGTGATTATTTGTTTTCATATGGGAAAAGCTAACAAAGAAGATGAAATTGCTCTTGTCCAGAGTGAGCAAAGACTTGGTGACAGAATCACATGTAGGGAGTATTTGGCAGAAGAAAAGTCAGAAAAGGAAAAAGAGGAATTAGGGTAGAAGAATCAAGATAGATGAGGAAAATGAAATGAGGGTATGCATGTGGTCATTATTAAATACCAGTGGCTATTTTGGGGGAAACGATAAAAAATATACATTTTACAAAGTTGTTGAAGGTTTTTGTTTACTTACTTACATGTAAGACTTCACAGAGTTCACTAGAACATTCTTATTTTTTTATACCCTTTGTTTTATTTTAATTTAGCCAACACACAGTTATTCATAGTCATGGAAGAGAACAATGTTAAGATAAGTCGGAAGAGTGGATAACTCCAAACATGTAGAATTGACTCAAAAGCACATTATATATGATTTCTGGGGCAGCACATCTCCCTTTCAGTGTTTGCTAGATTTATGTGAAGAATAGCTTTTCTTTCTTAACATAAAACCTGAGTGGTAAAAGGAAAAGAGAACTGGAGTTTGAAAAGCGGCCACGTGTTTATATTTGTGGGCTTATTATAAATGTAAAACTGCTTCATGTTGTTCTTAATGTAAACCCTTTCTGGCTTTATCTATCTTCACATTTTACAACAAAGAGATCAGATCATTGGACCAGAACTCAGATCTGGTTTCTATTCTTAGTGTCACCATGTACTGTGTGGGAAATACTCAGGCCATTTGTGCCTCAGTTTTCTCACCTAAAAATGAAGAGATTGACTAGATGATCTCAATTATGCTTCCCTGGAACAAAAATACTATCTAGATGGTTCTATTGTTTGGGGAATGCTAGCTAAATAGCTGGTTTACATTTCACACAGTTTTTTACTAAGTTACTTAACTTATGTAATTACTATCTTAAAAGCAGATTTTCTGGAGAAAAATATAAGTGGAGAGATTGATTGCCAGAGCTACATAACATGGTAATTGTGGAATTAACGGTTATAGGAATAGCTTTTAAAACAAGCTTGGCATTTTCCATTTGTTTGGAATTTTCTTGGTAGTACAGAGGATGGCTCTTGCCAATTAGTTCTCATTCCCTAAGTCCCTGGATGAGCTGCTGCAGTGTGAGAGATGGGTATTTAAGTCCAAGGCAGCTGGGAAGAAGGATATTGAAACTGGAGTGCCCAGCAATCTTTCAAAGAGGACAGATGGAGACTGGTAACTAAAGACGAGAGGATCCTGACAAAGGAATGAAATTAATTTGGGTAGAACCCCTGGAGATTGGACAGAGTTAAATAGTCTAACAGTAGGAGGCTTATTTTGCAGCCAGAAGTAGTTTTCTTCTGAAAGAGGAGCCTTTTACACTGGGAAACATTCTTTCTTCTTCCATGGCAATCTCTGTTTAGAGTCTTTATTCTTGCCTTCCCCCTCCTCAATTTTGTCTTTCTTTGCCCTCGCCTTCATTCTCTCCCTTCCTTTCTTTTTAATGCATCCTTTCATGATTAGATTAATTTGTTTACACGGATATGGGGGAGAATGAGAGTTTACACATTGTTAAGAACAAGCTTCCTTTCCCAGTGCACGGTCATACTGAAAACATTGAACTCCCCTTTCTGCCAGGTGGAGGCTGTCTGCAACAAAAAATGACACCTCATCTTAAAACAAAGGGAAAGGGTCTCAGAACTTTTAAAATTCTAACAAACCAAAATCCTGCTGAGGTGAAGAGAGGGGAGTGTGCGTGTGTGTGTGTGTGTGTGTGTGTGTGTGTGTGTGTGTGTGTTGACCCACAGTTCTGATGGGACTGTCATGGGCAGTCTCAGCAGAGGAGCCGACAAATAATAAGGCTCTGATGAGGACTGATGCTAAGGGACAGAGGGTGAGAGGTGTAGTACACAGGAGCTTTGCTGCTTCTAAGAGGTATCTTGAAATAGGGGACAGAGCCTGCATGCAATATTTTTCTCAAATACTGCAGTCCTGATGCTATCAAGTTCATATTCCCAGGAAGTAGGAGTCTGGAATAGAAGTCTAAAAATCTCAGTTCTCCGCTAAGGTCTGTTCCCTTTTGGTGTGTCATCCTGAGCAAGTTACTTAACCCCTCTGAATTTTGGTTTCCTAAAATAAAATTGGCACAGCCATATTTCTCACATTTTTTTGGAAAGGCATAAAATAGATCATCTCTGTGCTGGTGCTTAGAGAGCTGTGTGATATTAAATACAACTTTGAGCATTAAATTGCCATCTGCAAAATGGGAATAATGATACTTATAGGGTTGTGTGAGAATTTAATGTGGTAACAGAGGCTGACAGTGGAAAATGCTCAATACTTGTTCATTCCCTTACTTTCCCTTGGGTGATGGTTATCTTGGATATTTGGGAAATAGTAACCATCTAATTTGTATTAATGACTTTTGATACTAGCTGAAAACCATAGTTAAGGGATTGAATTGGCTGAAAATCACATAATGCATTCCTAAGTAAAATGGAAAAAGATTTAATGTGATTTGCTGTGTTTTAAATTATCAGTTGGTCATTGACATAGCTAACTCAGAGTTGACTCTATATATGCAAATGATTAGCAGAACAAAGTATACAATTATATGATCTCATCCGCTTTCATTATAACCTTAACTGGTGTCTAGTGGGCACTGACCAATTAGAATAGACACCTATCATGGGCTGGAGCAGGGGCTCAGAAGCACCCTACTATGATAAGTGAGACATTAACCCTTGAATTACTGGATCCTAGGGAATTTGAAAGGTCTGGGACAGATTCTGGGGAAAACAGGAAGTCCTTGAAAGGGTTTGGGGCAGTGGCTCTTTATTAACCAGTATGAAAGTATTTTGATATTTTATTTTACTATTTTTAATGTTTATTTTTAAGAGAAAGAGAGAGCGAGCACAAGCAGAGGAGGGACAGAGAGAGAGAGAGGGAAACATAAAGAATCCAAAGCAGTCTTCATGCCATCAGCGCAAAGCCCAATGCAGGGCTCAAACCCACAAACTGAAATCATGACCTGAGCCGAAGTTGGATGCTCAACTGACTGAGCCACCCCTCATCCCAGTATTTTGATATTTTAAAAAGTGGAGGGCTGAACCTCTCATACAGATTGACTATCCCTGCTCATCCAGAACTCCACAATAATCTCATGTAGACAAACAAAAATATCCTTATGCCACCCATTTTCCCCCTAAACACCTACTCTCAACCCATTGTTATATTGATTTACAAGTTTCTGAATGGGCTTTCAAGTCACTGAAACTTATTCTTCTGGAAAGCCAAGAGAATGGGGGCAAGACAGTGGAAAATTTTTTAGATGGGATCCCAGAATAAGCATGGAACACATGGCTTGTGCTAAAAAAATATGCATTTACATACCCTTCTTTTGACACTTCTGATAATCTTCCATTAATTAGGAATCAATTTCTATAAGTGGTCCTGTGAAGTCTAAACCTATCAATCATCTATTTTAGAAGGATTTATTTATTTTATTATGCTAAAAACCTGGGGATTGTCAAAGTAATCAGGATGTGAAGAGAGAAGAGATTATTTGAGGGATGGTACCCACTTTAGATGTGGGTAGATATGCAAGAGAGACAGAAATGCTGATGCATAGGAGCACATGTACCCCAATGTTCATAGCAGTAATGTCAACAATAGCCAAAACATGGAAAGAGCCTAAATGTCCATCACCTGACGAATGGATCAAGAAGATGTATTATATATACACGATGGAGTACTACATGGCAATGAGAGGGAATGACATATGGCCATTTTTAGGAAAGTGGATGGACCTTGAGGGTGTCATGCTGAGCGAAGTAAGCCAGACAGAGAAGGACAGATACCATATGTTTGCACTCATAGGTCTGGCAGGAAAACAGGAGAGACCTAATGGAGAACATGGGGGAGCAGAGGAGGGAGAGAGAGTTGGGGAGAGAGAGGGATGTAAAACTTGAGAGACTATTGAATGCTGAAAATGAACTGAGAGTTGAAGGGGAAGGGGGAAGGGGGAAAAGAGGTGGTGGTGATGGTGGAGGGCACTTGTGGGGAAAAGCACTGGGTGTTGTATGGAAAACAATTTGACAATAAAATATTATGGGAAAAAAAAAGATGTGGGTAGATATGGTAGAGCACTACATTAGTCATTCATGATGTTACTCCTGAATTTACTGGCTGTCCAGGAGTTATGAAAAAGGATTCCCAAGAAATACAGGGCATCAAGCCCTTCTCCCTGGTGGCTGACCCTTTATATACATACCATGCTTTGGGCATGTCTAGCATCAAATGCTAACATGGGCTCTAATATGAGGAGACTGGTCAAATGCACATGACAATTCTTGTGCTGGGCAGCACTGTCTGCAAACATAGAAGAAAGAATGGAGTTGAAAGGTAGTCAAGTGCTATTTTCCTCTAATTGCAAAGACAAGCATGAATTCACCTATGACATTCAATAGCCATGAACTTGTATTTGGAGGAAAATTCCTTGAAAGGAAGAGAGACTGGGAGAGAAAGAAGATAGAGTTCATATAAAGTTCTAGTAATAGTTTCAATAAGGAATCTCTAGGAACATAATCCATAGCTAACTCATCAACAGTACTTTCTGAACTATTGAGATGGCCTACTTAGGAGGTAGGCTCACATGAAGAAATCTTGCTCAGGAAGAGACAACCGCTAGGACTGCTGCTCAAGGCACAAAACCTCCAACTAAAATCCTTAGTATGCATAGATGCTACTTTAATTTTGCAACTGAAATAAACTGTCATGAATAATGTTTATACTTTTAAGTTCTATTATGCTATCTTCTTTCCAGAATTCCTAAAAAACCCCAGAATATTCTGGTTAGTGGAAGTTTTTAAAGGAATTGCCTTTAGCACTATATGCAGAAAAACAATTATTAAGAACTGAAATATAATAAAATAATATACTTAACAATTCAGTAGTTCCATTGTGATTTAAGAAACCCTTGTAGAACTCATATTTCCTAAAGCTCATCAAGGGCACCAAGTTTAGAATGTCAAAATGGTTCTTATCAGATGTTACCATAAGAATATACTTGAGGGGTGCCTGGGTGGCTCAGTCACTTAAGCACCCAACTTCAGCTCAGGTCATGATCTTGCAGTTTGTGAGTTCAAGCCCCTTGTTGGGCTCTGTGCTGATATCTTAGAGGCTGGATCCTGCTTTGGATTCTATGTCTTCCTCTCTGTCTGCCCCTCCCCCACTTGCGCACGCTCTCTCTCTCTCTCTCTCTCTCTCTCTCTTTCTCTCTCTCTCAAAAATGAATAAACATTAAAAAAAAGATACTAAAAGAATATACTTGAGAAATTGATTGAAATGATTTTTAGGTGATTTTAGCTAGGACTTTTTTTCAGTATCTTCAAACCTCAAATGCAAAAACTGAATAAAAATAATCAAATCAAATAATGTATGGGTGAATACATATATGTTTTATATATACATATATCACTTTAACCTATAAACTGAATAAAAATGTTTTTTCCCCAGAATTTTCAGTTTAGATCTTATTTGACCTAAAAATGGCTTTGAACATGATTTAAGAAACACAATTTTTTTATTTCCTTTATTAGAGTAATTTAAAAGTAATCAGTAAAGAAGAGTTTCTCAAAAGACCACAGAGCATATAATAAACTGTCTTGAAACTTTCAGTTAATGTGAATATGTTTATTTAGGAGAAACTCAACTCCACATAAAGAAGTTATTTTAAAAAAAGAAGTTATTTTTTACATGGAGGTGAATTTGCATACAGTTAAATACATGGATCTTTAACTTTACAGTTTGATGAATTTTGACATATTTTTACACCTATTCAACTACCACTTTAATGAAGATATAGGACATTTTTACCCCTTGAGGAATTTCCTTTATGTGCTTTGTTTGTCTATGCTGGCTACTTTCTTTACCCCAGGATGAACACTATTCTGATTCCTATCAACATAGATTAGCCTTCTGTGTTCTCATAGAGCATACCTGGTAGATTTAAGATGGCCACATATTCTTTGACATTCTTTCCATCAAAAGGTGAGATCTGTGTCCCCTATCTTTGAATATAGGAAGACTCTATATAACTTAACTAGTAGAAATGGTGGAAGTTGTGCTTTAGGAGATGAGGAGCTTCTGTTTTCTGAATCTTGGGAAACTCTGATAA
The DNA here is from genome assembly GCF_006229205.1 of Suricata suricatta. NCBI lineage: Eukaryota > Metazoa > Chordata > Mammalia > Carnivora > Herpestidae > Suricata > Suricata suricatta. The sequence goes on along the minus strand of NC_043706.1, from coordinate 71,163,030 downwards.
CCCAGCCTGCCAAGAAGTTCAAGTATCCCATAAAAATATCCATATGGAAAGAAACTGAGGACCTTAACCAACAGCCCTGGCTGAGTTTCGACACCCAACACTAATTTGGAGCTGTATGAGTGAGCTCTCTTGGCAGGTGTCTGATTGTCCCAGTGGAGCTTCTCACTTGACATTGTATGGAGTGGAGGTGAGCTATTTACAATGATCTTTGCCCCAATTGCAGATTTGAGAGCAAAATACCTAATTTCAGTTTCTTTAAATCATTAAGTTTTAGAATAGTCTGTAATGCAATAGAAAACTGGAACATATGTATAAATTGAATTCTATCATAAGTACTTTTTAAAGTCTGATTTCCTTAACAAATTTTTAAAGATATATCCAGATATATATTAGCAGTTAACTCCTTTTTATTGCTGAGTACTATTCCATTAAATGAAAATGACTATGCTACAAATTGTTTACCCTTTCTGATGTTGAAGGACATGTGGGTTGTTTCCAGTATTTGCCTATTATGAATAATGTTGCTCTGAACACTCATTACAAGTTGTGCGTGGACATATGTTTTCATATCTCTTGGGTAAATACCCGAGAGTGGGACTACAGGGTCTTATGGAAGGTATATGTTTAACTTTATAAGAAACTGCCAAATGTTTTTCTAAAGTGGTTACATCATTATAGTTTTACCAGAAATTTATGAGAATTCTTGTTTCTCTATCCTTTGGTTTGTTTAGGATTGAGTCTTTTTAATTTTAACTATTCTGGTAGGTATACAGTCATATATTACCATTCTTTTAATATGCATTTTCTTTGTTTTTTCTCTCTGCTTTTTTGGGCTTCTTAAGTTTTTATTTAAATTCCAGTTAGTAACATACAGTGTTATATTAGCTTCAAGTGTCCAATATAGTGATTCAACACTTCCATACCTCACCTAGTGTTCACATGACAAGTGCACTCCTTAATGCTCATCGCTTATTTAACCCTTCCTTCCCTTCCCCCATAACCATCACTATGTTTTCTGTAATTAAGAATCTTTTTCTTGATTTGTCTCTCTTTTTTCCCCCTTTGCTCTTTTTTCCCCCTTAAATTCCACACATAACTATTGAAAGCTCCACTATAAACAGTAGAGTACATGTGCCCCTACGAATCAGCACTCCTGTATCCTTTGGATAAATTCCTAGTAGTGCTATTGCTGGGTCATAAGGTAGTTCTGTTTTAATTATTTTAGGAACCTCCGCACTGTTTTCCACAGTGACTGCAGCAGTCTGCATCCCCACCAGCAGTGCGAGCGGGTTCCCATTTCTCCCATCCTCACCAGCATCTGTTGTTTCCTGAGTTGTTCAGGTTAGCCACTCTGACCGGCGTGAGGTGGTATCTCAGTGTGGCTTTGATTTGTGTTTCCCTGATGATGAGTGATGTTGAGCATCTTTTCATGTGCCTGTTGGCCATCTGGATGTTTTCTCTGGAAAAGTATTTACTTATGTCTTCTGCCCGTTTCTTGCCAGGTGTTGAGTTTGGTAAAATCTTTGTAGGTTTTGGGTACTAACTTTTTATCCAACATGTCATTTGCAAGTATCTTTTCCCATTCCATTGGTTACCTTTTAGTTTTGTTGATTGTTTTCCTTTGCAGTGCAGAAGCTTTTTATCTTGATGAGGTTCCAATCATTTATTTTTGCTTTTAATTACCTTGCCTCTGGAGACATATTGAGCAAGAAATTGCTGTGGCTGAGGTCAAAGAGGTTGTTACCTGTTTTCTCCTGTAGGGTTTTGATGGTTTTCTGTCTCACATTTATGTCTTTCATCCATTTTGAGTTTATTTTTGTGGATGGTGTAAGAAAGTGGTCTAGTTTCATTCTTCTGCATGTTGCTTTCCAGTTCTCCCAGCACTATTTGCATAAGAGACTTTTTTCCACATTATGGAAAGAGCCTAAACATCCATCAGCTGATGAATGGATGAAGAAGATGTGGTTTATATATATAATGGTATTACTTGGCAATGAGAAAGAATGAAATATGGCCATTTGCAGCAAAGTGGATGAAACTAGAGGCTATTATGCTATGTGAAATAATTAAGTCAGAGAAAGACAGATATCATGTGTGTTCACTCATGTGGAACTTGAGAAATGTAACAGAAGACCATGGAAGAAAGGAAGGGGAAAAATATTTACAGAGAGGAAGGGAGGCAAACAATAAGAGACTCTTAAATACAGAGAACAAACTGAAGGTTGATGGGGGAGGGGAGCAGGGGAGAGGGGAATATGGGTGATGGGCATTGAGGAGGGCACTTGCTGGGATGAACAGTGGGTGTTGTATGTAAATGGTGAATCATGGGAATCTACCCCCTCAACTAAGAGCACACTGTATACACTGTATGTTAGCCAAATTGCAAATAAATTATATTAAAAAAAATTCCACACACGAGTGAAATCATATGGTATTTGCCTTTCTCTGACTTATTTCACTTAACATTATACTCTCTAGCTCTCTTCATGTTGTTGCATATGGCAAGATTTCATTCCTTTTTATGGCTGAATAATATTCTGTTGTGTGTCCAATTGATGAGCACTTGGGCTGCTTCATGTCTTGGCTACTGCTCTAAATAAAGGGGTGCATGTATCCCTTTGAGTTAGTGTTTTTGTATTCTTTGGGTAATTACTAGTGTAATTTCTAGATCATAAGGTAGTTATATTTTTAACTTTTGATTTTCATTTTCTTGATGAGTGATTATGCTGAGCACTTTTCCATGTGCTTATTGGCCATTTATAGTCTTCGTTTGAGAAGTATTTGTTTAAGTGTTTTTTCTATTTTTAATTGGGTTGTTTGTATTTTTATTATTGATTGCTAGAAGTTATTTGTGTACCCTGTTACCAGTTGTTTTTCATATGTAGGTTTTGTGAATATATTTCCTTGGTTTGTGTCTTATCTCTTCATCTTATTAATATGTCATTGAGTAGAAAAGTGTTATTTCAATGCAGTCCAATTTATTGATTAGACTTTTTTAAAATGATTTTTTAATGATTAGATCTTTCTGTGTCTTGCCTAGAAATATATCCTACCCTAAGGCTATAAAGATATTCTCCTATATTTTCTTTTAGAAAATTTAGAGTTAAATTTTAAGTCTATGATCTAACTAAAATTTTGTGTATACTGTGTGATAGTGGTGTTTCTTTCCAACTGGATATGCAGTTGCTTCAACACCATTAATTGAAAAAAATTTCCTTTATTCGTTGGATTGTTTTAATGGCTCTGTGGAAGATTAATTACTGGTGTGTGTTTTTGGCTCTTTTTAGACTCACAAGATATATGTGTTGACCTAGTTTCCTCACCCTATATCTATACCACACTGTCTTTATTAATATAGCTTTGTAGCAAGTCTTGAAATCAGTAATAGAGGGCCTCCAATTTTATTCTTACTTTCAAGGTTGTTTTTGCTATTATATATGTTTTTATATTTGCATAAACATTTTAAAATTAGGTTGTCAGCATCTAGGTAAGATTAAAAGCTTACATGCATTTTGATCAGGCTTGTGTTAAATCCATAGATCAACATCTTAACAACATAGTCTTCTGGTCCATGAATATGGTATATGTCTCTAATTTATTCAGATTTATTTTCTTTCATGAAGTTGTTTTCAGTCTAGAGGTTTTGAGAATCTTTCATTACATTTTAAATGATGTGATTTTAATTAATTATTCAAAAGTGGGTATTGAGCATCTGTGTGTTATGTACTGTTTTAGAAGCTATATTTGGGGCTCAAAATCACAAACAGTGAGATCATGACTTGAGCTGAAATCAAGAATCACAGATTGAGCCACCCAGGTGCCGTAGGAATAAGAGAGTTTTAACATGTGCCAATGGTTTTGAGATCCAAACATCTTTGGGGTTGTGATATTAAAATACATGCATCCCTGGCTTTATAGCACTTCACTTCATTGTGCTTAATGGATACTAATTTCTTTTTATTTTTCTACAAATTGAAAGTTTGTAGCAACCCCAAATTGAGCAGATCTATCAGGCTATTTTTCCAGTAGCCTTTGCTCACTTTGTGTCTCTGTGTCACATTTTGGCAATTCTCACAACACTTCAAACTTTTTCATTATTATTGTATTTGTTATTATCTGTGATCAGTGATTTTTGATGTTACTTTTGTAATTGTTTTGGTGCATCATGATCCATGACTGTGTAAGATGGCAAGATTAATCAATAAATGTTGTTATGTTCTGACTGCTCTGCCAGCCAGGCATTCTCCACTCTTTCTATCTCCTTGGGCTTCCCCATTCCATGATACACAACAATATTGAATTTAGGCCATTCTATAGCTGTACAACAGCCTCTAAGTGTTCAAGTGAAATGAAGAGTCACACATCTCTCACTTTAAATCAAAAGGTAGAAATGATTAAGTGTAGTGAGAAAGGCATGCCCAAAGCTGAAATAGGCCAAAATCTAGACCACTTGTGCCAAAGTTATCCAAATTATAATGCAAAGTTCTGGAAGGAAAGTAAAAGCACTACTCCAATGAGCACACAAATCGCCTTATTGCTGATATGGAGAGAGTTCTAGCAGTCTGGATAGATCAAATTATCTGAAACATTTCCTTAAGCCCAAACCTAATCCAGAGCAAGGCCATAACTTTCTTCAGTTCTATGAAGGGTAAAAGGCGAGGAAGCTTCAGAAGAAAAGTTTGAAGCTATCAGAGATTGGTTGATGAAGTTTAAGGAAAGAAGCTATCTCTATAACATAAAAATGCAAGGTAAAGCAGCAAGTGCTGACATAGAAGCTACAGCAAATTACCGGGAAGATCTAGCTAAGCTAAGACACTTAATGAAAGTGCCTATACTTAACAACAGATTTTTAATGTACACGAAATAGTTTTATATTCAAAGAAAATGTCATTTAGAACATTCGTAGCAAAAAAAGAGAAGTCAATGCATGTTGCAAGTCAACGTAAGTTACTGCGTGGAATTAAAGCTCTAAGGACAGGCTTACTCTCATCAGGAACTAATACAACTGGTGACTTTAAGATGAAGCCAGTACCCATTTACTATTCCAAAAATTCTAGGATGCTTATGAATAATGCTAAATGTACTCTGCCTGTGCTCTATAATTGGAACAACAAAGTCTAAATGATAGCAATCTGTTCTCCAACATGGTTTACTGAATATTTTAAGCCCACTATTGAGAATCACTCACTGCTCAGAAGAACAAATACCTTTCAAAATACTACTGCTCATTGACAATGACCTGATTACCCCGGCTCTGACGGAGATATACAATGAGATTAATGTTGTTTTTATGCCTGCTAACACAGCATCCATTCTGCAGCCCATGAATCAGAAGTTATTTTGACTTTTAAGTCTTGCTATTTGAGAAATAAATTTTGAAGGCTATAGCCACCATAGACATGATTTTCCTGATAGATCTTGGCAAAGCAAATTGAAAACCTTCTGAAAAGGAGTCACCATTTTAAATACCATTAAGAACATTCATGATTCATGGGAAGAAGTCAAATATCAACATTAACAAAAGTTTGGAAAAAGTTTATCCCAACTCTCATAGGTGACTTTGAGGAGTACAAGTCTTCAGTGAAGGAAGTAGTAACTGCAAATGTGGTGGGAATACTAAGAACTAGAATTAGAAACACAACCTGAAGATGTGACTGAATTGCTGTAATCTTATGATCAAACATGAAGGAATGAGCATTTACTTCTCATGGATGAGCAAAGAAAGTGGTTTCTTAAGATGAAATCTACTTCCAGCAAGGATGCTGTGAAGACTGTTCAAATGACAACAAAGAACTTAGAATATTATACAAACTTAGTTAATAAAGCAGCAGTAGAGTTTGAGAGAATCAACTTAAATTTTGAAAGACATTCTACAGAAGGTAAAAATACTATCAAACATCATTGCATTCTACAGAAAAATCATTCATGAAAGGAAGAGTTGGCTGATTCAGCAAACTTCAATGTTGAATTATTTTAAGAAATTGCCAGTTACCCCTACCTTTAGCAACCATTACCTGGATCAGTCAGCAGCCATCATCACTGAGGCAAGACTCTCCACCAGCAAAAAGATTATGACTTGGTGAAAGCTCAAATGATGGTTAACATTTTTTAACAATAAAGTATTTTTAAATGTTTTTTATTTATTTTTGAGAGACAGAGAGAGGCAGCACGAGCAGGGGAGAGTCAGAGAGGGAGATACAGAATCCGAAGCAGGCTCCAGGCTCTGAGCTAGCTGTCAGCACAGAGCCCAATGCAGGGCTCAAGCCCACGAACCGTGAGATCATGACCTGAGCCGAAGCCAGACACAACCTACTGAGCCACCCAGGCGACCCAACAATAAAGTATTTTTAAATTAAGGTATGTACATTAGACATAATGCTATTGTACACTTAATAGACTACATATAGTGTAAACATCATTAAACTTTTTAAAATATTTATTTATTTTTGAGAGAGAGAGAGAAAGAACATGAGTGGGGAAGGGGTAGAGAGAGAAAGAGAGAGAATCTGAAGCAAGTTCCAGGCTCTGAGTTGTCAGCACAGCCTGACACAGGGCTCAAACCCATGAACAGCAAAATCATGACCTGAGCTGAAGTCGGATGCTTAACCAACTGAGCCACCCAAGTACCCCTAAACATCATTTAATATGCAGTAGAAAACCAAAAAATTCATTTGACATGGTTTATTGTGATATTCACTTTATTGTGGTCATCTGGAACCAAACCATTAGTACTTCCAAGGTATGCCTGTACATGATCTGAAAAGATAGAACTTAGTAGAAAGTAAGCTGTTGAATAAAGATTTGGAAAGTGATGCAGTGTGTAATTGTCAATGAAAATTTCTGAGATACAACCTTGGTATTGGATTGCTGAAGTGAAAAGGACAAAAAAATCATTAGAAATAAGGAAGTCAATGAATGACAAGTCTGTGGGCTAAATGGTTATCTACACGAATACATAGCTCACTAAGAATGATGACAGAAGTAATGGTGGAAAGCAATGCTGGAGTGGACAACAAATGAGAGAGAAAGATCCAAAAGTGATGGTGCCTAGAGCATCATTATCTACATGACTGTAGAATGGTATCCTGGGGTACCGTCTAATGGACTATGCTTCAAAGATCTGGAATTTTTATGCAAGGTGGGAAAAAAAGAACATTTTCTACAAGCAGCAAGGAGGATCAGAACACTAATTTGATATCTCATATTTATGGGATATGAGAGAAAAAAGCAGACATTAGGGCTGCAAGGAGGCAGTATATTCAGGGAGTAGCTAAAGTTTTGTTAGATGAAAAAGTTGGAATTAAAATTTAGGGAAGAATTAGAAGCTCTAGAGGAGAGTTAGAAGAATGAGTTTCAAAGAGTGCAGTACAAAAGTTTGGAAGGTCAAAGAAGATTTTGGATTAGGGAATGGACAAAGTTGTATCAAGGGATGAGGGCTATAAGGTCAGTCCGAGAGTTTTGGACTTCTGGCAGTGCCTAAAAGACATAATAAGTTTTTTTCAAATACTTTCAAGGGCAAGTGTGTGGTCAGTTCTGATCTAAGCTTCCTTCTCAGGCTTAGTGTCTTGTGCCTTCTTGCTAGTGAACTCACATAGTGTTAAAATTGGGAGAGGCACAGTTTGACCAGAAACACTTGGAGCTCATATTTATGAGGTGCTTGATAAATGAAAAATATCTCACATAGACCACATGTACTTGTTTGTTGTTACAAAAATGAAATAAAATCATAATTTTGTGTTGTTGGATTTGAAAGTGATCTGTTAACTTCTGAGCGTGAAGACTTGGGCATGCATGGACTTGAACTTGAGACACATTGTGGTCAATTGTTAGCCTGCATTTGTCTTCTTCTTTTTAATTCTTCCAAGTAATTAAATGCCTTTGAAAATGGCGTAAAGAGTCAGGGCAGTAATCTTACAAAAATGAAGACTGACAGAATTATATTTATATTATCATATATGTAAACATATTAACATATATAATTAATATATCATATATATCACTAGATTGCATGATGTTTTCATAAGGGGCAAGCCTATTGTTTACAGTATAACTTTTCATACCTATGAAAAATGATAGTTGCCCACAAAGAATTTTTTAAAATTTTTAAGTGTTTATTCATTTTTGAGAGACAGAGAGAGAGAGAGTGGTGGAGGGGCAGAGAGAGAGAGAGGGAGACACAGAATCCAAGACAAACTCCAGGCTCTGAGCTGTCAGCACAGAGCCCAACACAGGGCTTGAACCCATGAACCACGAGATCATGACCTGAGCCAAAGTTGGACACTTAACCGACTGAGCCACCCAGGTGCCCCAGCCCACAAAGAATTTTAAAAATATATTCTATGTGCTTATGTTTATTCAAAATTTTAGAATCTGTTTATTCAAATATTTAAGAGCAGTTTTAATCCAAGAAATACCTTTTTGATCCATGTTTATTCTTTAGTTTTCCTCTATCAGCTTGAGAGATACAAAAATAAAAAGGGGGAAATGTCTATGTTGAAGACAGAAGAAAATCTGTATTTATTATTAATGTTCTGTTCCGTGCTTGAAAATTGATGTATCTTACACTTGGTAAATGAAAACAAGTTTTTGTGTGTGGTCGTATCCTGGAAAGCACTTGTCTCCCTATTTTCTTCTCTCCTGCTTCCTCCCTTAATGGGAGAGTTCTTCTATTCTTATAGGTTATACCATCATCTTTCCACAGCTGCCCTGCAAGCTTAATCCTCCGCTCAAAATTCTCTCTGCTCCATAGCTCCTTTCTACCTGACACTCAGATGTATCAACTTAGATGTTTTTTTCCCTCTGTGCAAGTTAAACATGGAAAAGACAAAAATAGAAGAGCTCATTAATCGATGTAAGAAAAACATGTCAGGGTGAGAGAATGAAGTTATTTTATAAGGGCAAGCACTGTTGATTTTTAGCAAGTTGACCTAAGATCATCCTTCATTAAATAGCTGTAATGTAGGTCACAGTTTGTATCATGCAAATATTATGAAATACTTATTTGACTTATAAATTTATTATTAATGAATGATAATATTAGTAATAAATTTGAACTAGACTCAACTGCTTCATTTGGAAATATAATACTAATAAACTCTACATTCAGATGAATAGGGAAAAAAAGCAATAAAAACAATTTGCCAAAGGGCCCATTTCCCACTTGATATGACAGTTTTCTTAATTTGTTTTCTGTGCCTTTACTCATTTTCTCATTTATTGCAACAGTTTCTGGTTCTGGAAGCAAACAAGGTTACATGTAAAATTGTAATTAAATTTTTCCTCAAGTTCAGTCACCAAAAAGTTGGGTTTAAAGACGAAGCAAATGTTGTAGTGGTTTAGCAAGTAATAATCTTCTTAATTTATTCAGAAAAATACAATGAACTTAACCAAGAAAATATGAAATGGCAGAAGGAAGCGTATCCTTAGTAAAGTATGTCTCATAGGTTAATAAATATAATAGAAAATACATTTTTAGTGGTCTAGAGTAACTCCTTTAGTTATTAATTTGTTATGATTTGTCTGTATTTTTTTCTCCTCTTGCTCAGTTCCTAGAAGGTACAAAAGACTTTGTGTTCCTTTGCCTCTAGGAAGGATTGTGTCACAGATGGAAGGAAAAATTGCTTATAGACTACAAAGCATTATAAAGAGATAAAAGAAAAACATGAACCTAGTTTGGACAATGGGCATCTCAGAAATAACCATAGTGGCTGAGAGATTAGAGGTTTCTTCCCAATGCTTTTATTCTGATAAGACCCCAGGACTTTATAGAGCATGGGTAGGGAAATCCTCCAAACACTTGTGTTTAAAATTTCCCCCAGTTTGGCAGGGTAGACATTATAAATGGAATTCATTTTATTTGTTTGTTTTTGTTATTATGATTATGATTTTTTTTACCTTAAGGTACCACATAGAACTTATTATTACCTTTGGTTTATGACATTCTACCATTATTGCTTATTCACAGCCTTTATTTCAATTATTTAGTTTATCAGCTTTAACAATATGATGAAATTATGTGAATCCATTGCCCAACTTAAGAACTGGAATATAATATACATCCAATTCTGTTTCCAATTCTCTTTTTTTGTCTGCCCTGGAATAGCCATTATTTTGAATTTCTATTTTATGCTTGCCCTGCCTTAAAGAAAAATTATTATATGCAGATATTATTTTAAAAACATTCTATTTAGTTTTGCTTCTTTTTGAATTTTATAAAATGGGTATCATAATATATGTATCTTTGCGACTTCCTTCTTCTCATCATTGTCATAATAAGATTCATCCATGTGTTACATGTAGTTTGGTTCATTAATTTTCATTGAAATTTAAAATTTATCTAATTATGCTATAGTTTATTCAAACTCCTATCATTGGACATCTGGATTGTTTCCAGATTTGTGCTATCATTAACAGTACTTCTGCTAGGTGTTTCCTGGTATACATTTGCTAAGCTTCTCATGGGTATATACCTAGGATCAAATTGCTAGTTTATTGCATATGAAAATATTCAACTATAAAAAATAATGCTAAATCATTTTCCAAAGTAAGTGATTATTTCACATTACATCCCATCACTGTGTAAGAGTCCATTGATCTACAATCTCTACGATATTTTGTATTATCGACCCTCTAGTTTTTGCCCATTGAATGAATGTGAAATAACCTTCCCGCTCTTTTTTTCCCACGTTTCCTGGACTAAATTGAGTTAGATTGAGTTATATTGAGCCTGACTTGATAAGCTTTTTAGTGATATGTTTTCTTTTCTGTAAAATACCTATTAAGTCTTTTCTCTTTGCATGTTTATTATTGACTTATAAAAGTTCTTATAAATAACACCAAGTGTTAATTTTTTCCTTCCTTTTGAGATTTTTGTGATAGTCTAAGAAACAATTTTCTATGGTAAGGTCAGAAAAACATTCATCTACATTTTCTCTTAAAATTTTAAACTTTATTTCCACAACATGTCAACACATTACCACTTCAACATTATATAGGAGTTTCTAACCAGTTTTATGTAAAAAGGAATTAATTATAAGTCACAAAGATAAAAAAAGATAAAAAGTCATTTTCAGATGATATAATTATCTACTTGAAATCCTCCCAATAATATTAATAGTAATAATAATAATAATAATGGTAATAGAGAAGTTAAGCAATTAGCTGAACATAAGCTTGATACACAAAAACACTTGATTATACTTCTATAAACCAGAAACAATTAAAATAATAACTACAAAAGACCATTTATAATAATAATTAAGAATATAAAGTATAATATTTAGGAATAAATCTAATGATAAATGTGTAAAACCTATATATAGAAAATTATGAAATGTTTTTGAATGATATTAAAAGTAGAGAAATATCTCAGGCTTATCAGGGGAAGGTGTCATGACACCTGAATTCTTCCTACACAGATTTATAGATTTAATGTAACTCCAGTCAAAATCCCAAAAGGATTCTTTGTGTAACTTATTAAAGGATTCCCCTTTCCAATTCTTCTGATTACCAGAGATATTGTGAGTTAGGTATTAATGGATTTAACCCTTATGGCTTTTTAAAGTAAGGAGGGAAATGAAAGGATATTGAAGCAGCACCAAGGAAAGCAAGACGCAGCAATTATTAAAACTTTGAATTCTGAATATATTTCCTAACAGTTATGTGTGGCAGATACTGTTGGCTGACTACCACAACACCCATTCCTTTTTTGTTTTTTCACTTGACTTCCTCCATTTTAGAAGTGCTAAAGCTTTTTTTTTTTTTTCAGGCTCCATTTTTACCGTGTAACTTAATTCTGGCCAATGAGATATAAGCATTGAAGTCTCTTGGTGCTGCCTCTACTATTTTCTCCTTTCTATTGTATGGAACATAGAAGCTGTCCCAGAACTGTATTAGACTTTAGTAAGGATGGCAGAACAGAAGGGCAAGAGTTCTGCTTGCTTAATGACATTTTTGTACACCCCCTCAACCTACCTGCCTACCTACCTACAACCTTTTGTTATGTAAATCTGTTGCTATTTAGTCACTGTTTATTGAGCTTTCTCATATTCACTACTGAATGCAGTTTTAATCAACACTCTACAAAGAATCCTTACTAATTCACATGTGTGAATTACCTGAATACAGTGATTATCATGGAGTTATATGAATGTATGCAACTTCAGTATATCTCTCTCAGAATTCTGGTAGATAATTCTGGTAAATGAAAGTATACACTAAAGATATAGAAGAACTAAATTATATAATGAATACATTTAATCTTATAGGTATAAATTGACCTTTATATTCCTTAAGAAGAGAATAATAATTTCTATACATTCTTGAAATTTCACAAACATTGATCATGAATATGGCCACAAATTTATTGATGATATTTTCAGCTTTTTATAGGCCACAACTCTGGTCATAAATCTATCATATTTGAAATAAACAGTAAATGGATAACTAGAAATGCTGACTACTTAAAAACATATATCTAGAAATATTATATTGGGTCAGTGAGGAAATGAAAGAAAAAAACTACATGCCATCTGGGAAGCATACAAAAATAGAATACTTCATTCCCAAACCTACAAAGCACAGCAAAATTTGCACTTAGAAGAGGATCAATAAATAGTCTTAAATGCCCTCAGTATTACAGAAAAATAGAAAATAAAGTAGCTAAGTATTCATCTTTAAAAATCAGAAAAGGAATACCAAATGAACTAAAAAGAAAAATAAAAGAAAATTTAGAAGATGAACTGGATTTAGTTAAGTAAAAAACAAAACCATAATAAAAGGATTAAAAATAAGTCTAAAATATGCTTTTAGAAAAGACCAAGAAAACAGATAAATCTGATTATAGCAGAGAGAGTAAAAATAAAATTAGTAATAAGAAAATAGAAGTACAGATATGGAAAAGATTAAAAAGAATTATAAAAGGCCACACATATATTTTGACAACAAATTCGGAGACCTGGAGGTAATGGATGATTTCCTAGCAAAAGATAAAATATCAAATTTGATCTAGTAGGATATAAGATCCCTGAAAAGACCAATTATCAAAGACAAGATTGAAAAGGTGAATGAAGATGTACCATTCAAATAGACTATAAGACCAGATAGGTTCTCAGCCAAGTTTTATCTAACCTTTAAAGAATAAAGTTTAGTTCAGGTTATTTGAATTATTTCAAATCATAGAAGAAACTAGCAATTTTCCTAATTTATTTTATAAATCTCACAAATTTACTAATGAAATTTTACTAATCCCAATTAAGTACCCAAAACAAAATAAAACTCATTTATTAATATATGCTAACATTCTAAATAAAACATTGATAAACAGGATATATCAAAAGAATAATTATTATTACGAAGAAGTAGCTCACAAATCCAAAGGTGATTCAATATCATTATGATCCATTATGACATCAGTTAAAAGACCATGTGCTCATAGAAAGAGGTGTTAAAAGGGCATTTAATAAAATAAAGCAGTTTTTCCAAATAAAATCTCCATAAAACTAGAGAAAAAACTACTTGATTACATTGCTTTACCACATGACTGCAATAAATACCATTCTAACCAGCAAAGAAACACTAAAACTTTTACTTAAATCAAGAAAAAAAAAAACCCTAACACTTTTATAGTCCGTACTATGTGCAAGGATGGTTCTAGGAATTTTATATATAATAATTCTCACAAAAATTATATGTTATAGATATTATTATAATTCTCATGTTAAAAATAGGGAAGCCAAGGGATGGAAAGGGTAAATAACTTGCCCAAGAACACACAAACAGCAAGTGACAAGTTTGTGATTCAAAGTTACACATAGTGCTTAAAAAACCATTTTCTTAGCACTATGCTAGATTGTCTCTGTAACTAATCAGAGTTCCTATTATTATTATTATTACTATTAAGCATTCTTTGGACTAACTAGCAAATGTAATACAACAAGAAAATGAAAGAAATAGTGTTGGAAAAGAGATCGTTTTCAGATTTATTTCTGAAAACCAATGACCATTTTACTAAAATAACCCATGAATAAGGAAATTTGGTAAAGTGGCTGGACATAAAATAAACAAATTGCTTTCCTCTACTCTTGCAATAAAGACCTAAAAAAAAGTAGGGGAAATATTCCCTTCATAACAGTCATATACATGAGCAAACACACATATGCCCATGAAGAAAACCATTTTAAAAACTGACAAAAATTTGATGAAAGCACAAGACTTATTATAGAAAGAAAACTATAGACTTATGACAAGGCATACAAATAATATTTGGAAAAATGAAAAAACATGTCAAATAGACTATTACTATTATAAAGTCATTATTATAAAGTTATTTAACATATAAAGTCTCCAAAATTAATATGTAATTTAAATGAAATTCCAGGAATAAAAATTGGGGAGCATTAGATAAAATCACCTTAAAGTACAGACTAAAAAATAAATTACTCAGAATACTCAGGGGGGGGAAAAAACAGGAAATAGATGAATAGTGATGGGGAAATTTCATTACCTGGTATTCTACATGCCATAATTAGTATGGTCACAGCGAGGTACAAATAGTTTGAAATCTCATGGTATATGAGAAGCTTGTATTTTATGAGTGGGGGTTCAGTTTAGTGGGAAAAGCGTGGATTGTTTCATAAATGGTAATGACACAATTGCCTACTCAACTGAAATGGAAAATAGAGGGTTGTCTTTAGTTGTCTGGTCTGTAGCTTTTCAAGTGGGAAACCAAAAAGCCAGGCTATTTGCAATGGTCTGGGTTAATAAAATATAACAAAGTTCATTAAAAGAAATATTGGCTCAGGCTACAAGAATTTTGAGTTCTACTTACTAGTGGAGGAACCACGTCCATTTTTAGTTTCCATAGCTGGTGTAGAGGTTGAAAAGCCATGCAACCCAGCAGACTAATGATTAGGTTAAGCTTAGCCAAACCATTAGTCAACTAGACTTAGCACTTAGATGAATCTTAGTGAACTGGAGGACCCAATGAGACAGCATTTTCCTTCAAGTGATAGAGTAGGGGATAAAGTTTCCACCAAAGAAATAGCTGTCATTTTTCTCCCTTAAGGCTGAGATATTACTCAGACCATGCCAGCTGTGTTCTTGAATATACCATTTTCATGTGTGACAATCAAGGCTTGCTAAGCCCTTCCTGTATTGTTAGTTAAGTCATTCTTACCCCTAAATAAGAATCAGATCATGGAGAGTCACAAGGCCTCCATGGGTTAAGTGTCCAGTTTTGACAAGTTCTCAGTAGCAAGCTAGAGCGTCCCTAATAGCCATGTCAGGGAGGTGACAAATTTAAAACTACAAGAAACACCTTTGGGTGGTGATTACCTCTCTTTACTAGGGGCCCAATTGGAAAAATCAACAGTTACAGAAACTTGTAGCTCAAAAGCATTATTTGGGATGCAGGGCCCCAAAGATTGAGAGCCTCCACAGCTTGCCAGAAAAGTTCTAATGCAACCTATTCATTTGGGCCCGCACCCCATGGATATTAGTTTGTGAGTTAGCCGATACAAACACCCAAGTAGAATGCCCAAGTGAAGCACATACTGTCTCTAATACTATAAAATCAAATAAGATGTTGTTCTCCTTTTTGGTGGTTGGAGGCCAGAAACAGCAGTTTTTCCTTGCCTGCCAAAGGAAATAAAAATTGGCATTACACCCACATAGTCCCAAAAAACTTTAGAACAGATCCCTGAATTTCATCAGTGTTTATCAGCTACCCCTGCTGGCAAAAATGTGATAACATTGCAGTTAGATTATCGGAAACTGAGCCTTCTCATTTATCAACCAAACGATATTATCTATACAGTGAAAGCTTTGCATATCAAAGGGTAGAAACATTTGTACTAATCCTGGCTCACCCATTGCTGGCAATTGGTAGGGGACTTTTGGTAATCATTATGATATTCCCAAGGAGAATGTTGTAAATGTATGTTAAAGGCTATGCTATGCGAATGTGAATTGATTTTAGTCCAAAGGTACCAGTGATCTAGAAAAGAAGGTATTGGCAATGTCTAAGACATGATACCAGGTGCCATCAGTTTGTGCAGTGGCTTTAGTTAGTCACAATGTCTGTACAGCCAGGGCATTTGGAACAACAGTTGAAATCAGTTAAATCTCAAGTTCTCATTAGCCTTTTTCACTGGCCATATTGGGGTTATTATTTTGATATTGCATCCCTTACTACTCCTGCTATGTCTAAGTCAAGCCTTCAAGGCTGTCATTTCCCTCCCTCCCCCTGAAATGCTATCTGGTTCTGTTGGATCATGTGGGAGGGGACAAGGAGATGATATGAGGAGAAATTTATAGGTCTCTTTATTACTTCTCTCCATGTGGCTTTTCATGATTAGGAGACTTTCTTCTGATTTCTCCTAATTTATGAGATAGGGAAGAACAGTGATAAAACACCTCAATTCTTACTGAATATTCAAGATACAGAAGAAATAGCAACAGTACATGATTTGGTCCAAAGTTCCCCAAGGTATTACAAAGTCCTTTCTTTCTCATTTTGAACCCAGCTGAAACCCCTTTAGCTAAATCTAAGTGTCTTTTCTTTCCACAGGTCTGAGTAGAAAAGTAACTTTGTTGATGATAGCCAGGATGGCGATGTAAGTTTAATGGTTGTATTTGGCCTTTGATTTGCCTTTGAGGAAATGGACACTTCAGCCGTACCCCTAATCATTTTTCTTAAAGCAATGAAGTCGGGGTAGAGGAGGAGGAAGGGATGAGGGAGCATTTAGGAAAAGAGATCAATAACTTCAAGGCATTATATTTTGGTTTGGTTTCAAGCAGTGTATTTATTGCCAGGATATCAACCAGACAAATTTCCAATGTTTTGCCTCTGTACCACTATCTCCTCCACAGCCCCATGTTGAGTGGCAAGGTTTTTGTTTCTGACATTGCCTATTTCTGCCTTGAGGATTCCTTGATTTAGCAGCCACAACCATACTGTTTTTAGGCTAGGGCTATGGGGTTTGTATCCGTCGGTGACTTGTGCTTGACTCACACAAAAATAAGTTTAAAAAACGTTAATTTAGGTCACTTGCTGCCCCATTATTATAATACCATTTCTTAAGTTTTTATACAATATTAATATAAGAGGGGAGTTTTCCAGGGCAATGAAGTGGACAGTAAAAACATGTCTAGCATCTTTTGGGTTCTTTTCTCGTTCCCCATTGATTCACTTTCATCAGCTTGTAAACCCAGCCTGGGCAATAAGAGCCTGAATACCAGTCAGTGGCTCAGCTGTTATTTCCCTTAAGAGTTTGTCTTTTTCTGAGAAATCTCTCCATTAGGGTCAAAGATCATCCGAAGCCAGCCAAGACCCACTGCAAAAACTCCAAGACCTTTCTCTCCCATCTCTGAACAGATCTAAGTTTGGGTTGAGAGCCTGCAGAAAGGAGTGAGAAATAAGATGTGTCAGCTGTTGCCTTTCTTTTTTAATAGTCATTAAGTACCCCACACCCTCTCTCCCGCGTGAGACAGGCAGAGTTAGTGATACGAACACTAACAATTAGTTTGGTTTCTGCCACAGTTTCCACAAATTTTCCTTCTCTCACACTCCATGTAGGTGCTCATCTCTGTAACTGTTGGAATGAAATTTTCTGCAATTCAAGAATGAATCTAATACTAGTTGTCACGATGTGGAGGACTTAAGGTCGATGGCCTAATTGGTAATAAAGTGAACCTGTCTGGATGAAGGTTAACAACAACCCAGACACCTTTTGGGTAGCTATCTTTGTGGGCGTGCAAACTGGTGCAGCCACTCTGGAAAACAGTATGGAGATTCCTCAAAAAGATAAAAATAGAACTACCTTACAATCTAGTGATCACACTACTTAGTACTCCCCAAACTACAAAAACACAAATTCAAAAGGATATATGCATTCTGTTTATTTCAGCATTATTAGAATGGATAAAAAAGATGTGGGATACACACACACACACACACACACACATATATATACACACACACATATATATATACATATTTTATATATACACATATATACATATCTTATATATATGTATACAATGGAATATTATTCAGCCATAAAAAGGAATGAAATCTTGCCATTTGTTATGACATGGATAGAGCTAGAGAGTATAATGCTAAGCAAAATAAGTCAGAGAAGACAAATACTATATGATCTCACTTGTATGTGGAATTTAACAAATGATCAAAGGAAATAAAAAAGTATATGTGTGTGTGTATATATATATAATCAATCAATGGGCACTTGAGCTACTTCTGTATCTTGGGTATTGTATAATGCTACTATAAACATTAGGGTGCATGTATCCTTTTGAATTAGTATCTTTGTATTCGTTGGGTAAATACCACTAGTGCAATTGCTGGGTCATAAGGTAGTTCTATTTTTAACGTTTTCAGGAAACTCCATACTGTTTTCCAGAGTGGCTGCATAATCTGCATACCCACCAACAGTGCAAGAGGCTTTCACTTTCTTCATACCCTTCCCAACACCTGTTGTTTCCTGTGCTGTTGATTTTAGCCATTCTGACAGGTGTGAGGTGATATCTCATTGCAGTTTTGATTTACATTTCCCTGATGAGAAGTGATGAGCATTTTTTCATGTGTCTGATGGTCATCTGTATGTCTTCTATAGAAAAATATTCATGTCTTCTGTCCATTTTTTTATTAGATTATTTGTTTTCTGGGGTCTTGAGTTGTATCAGTTCTTTATATATTTTGGATACCAACCCTTTATCGGATATGTCATTTCCAAAAATCTTCTCCCATTGAGTAGATTGCCTTTTAGTTTTGTTGATTGTTTCCTTCGCTGTGCGGAATCTTTTTATTTTGATGTAGTCCCAGTAGTTTCTTTGCTTTTGTTTGTTTGCCTTAGGATAGGAGACCTATCTAGGAAAAAGTCACTACAGCCGATGTCAGAGAACATACTGCCTGTACTCTCTTCTAGGATTTCAGGTTTCAGGTCTCATCTTCAGGTCTTTAATTGATTTTGAATGGATTTATTTTTCTGTAAGGTGTAAGAAGGTGGTCCATTTTCATTTTTTTTACATGTAGCTGAGTAGTTTGCCCAGCACCATTTGTTGAAGAGACTATTTTTTTCCCATTTTTTTCCTGCTTTGTTGAATATTAATTAACCATATAGTTGTGGGTTCATTTCTGGGTTTTCTAGCATTTTTTTTAAAGTTTATTCATTGAGAGAGAGAGAGAGAGAGAGAGAGAGAGAGAGGCTCAGGCAGGCAAAGCAAGCAGAGGAGGTGCAAAAATACAGGGGGAGAGAGAATCCCAAATGGGTTCCTGCTGTCACCACAGGGCCTGACACAGGGCTCAATCTCATGAACCATGTGATCATGATCATGTCCTGAGCAAAATTAAGAGTCTGATGCTTAACCTAGTAAGCCACCCAGTGCCCCCCTGGGTTTTTTATTCTGTTCCAATGTTCTTTGTATTTGTTTCCATGCCAGTTGCATATTGTTTTGATTATTACAGCTTGGTAATATAACTTAAGTCCAGAACTGTGATGCCTCCAGCTTTGCCTTTTTTTTCTTCAAAATTGCTTTGTTCTTGGGGGTCTGTTGTGGTCCCATATAAATTTTAGGACTTTTTTTTTCTAGCTCTGTGAAAAAATGCTTGTGGTATTTTGATAGGCTTTTCAATAAATGTGTAGATTGCTTTGGGTAGTATCGACATTTTAACATTTGTTCATCCAATCCATGGGGATGGAATGTCTTTTCATTTCTTTGAATCATCATGAATTTCTTTCATCAGTGTTTCATAGGTTTCAGAGTATAGATCTTTCACCTCTTTGGTTTATTCCTAGGTATCTTACTGTTTTGAGTGCTCTTATAAATGGGATTGTTTTCTTAATTTCTCTTTCTGCTGCTTCATCATTGGTATATAGAAATATAACAGATTTCTGTATGTTGATTTTGTATCCTGAGACTTTACTGGATTTATCAGTTTTAGCAGTTTTTTAAAGGAGTCTTTTGAATTTTCTATATGTAGAATAATGTCATCTGCAATTATTGAAAGTTTTACTTCTCCCTTATGGATTTGGATGCCTTTTATTTATTTATTTTATTTTTTTGCTTTGTTTTCTGATTGCTGTGGCTAGGACTTCTAATACTATGTTGAATAAAAGATGTGAGAGTGGACATCTTTGCTTTATTCTGATGTTAGGGGGAAAGGTATCAGTTTTTATATTCCATTGAGGGTGTTAGCTGGGGTGTGTCATATATGGCATTTATTAGGTTGAAGTATATTCCCTGTGAACCTACTTGAAGGTTTTTATCATGAATGAATTTTGACTTTGTCAGGTGTTTTTTCTACATCTATTCAAATGATCATGTGATTCTTATTCTTTCCATATTGATGTGATATATATTGTGTTGATTGATTTGCAAATATTGAGACACCCTTGAAACCCAGGAATAAATCCCACTTGATCATGGTAAATGATTTTTAAAAATATATTGTTGGATTTGGTCTCCTAGTATTTTATTGAAGATTTTTACATCTATGCTCATCAGAGATATTAGCCTGAAGTGGGGTCTTCGTCTGGTTTTGATAACAGGGTAATTTTGGTATCATAGGATAAATTTGGAAGTTTTTCTTCTTTTTCTGTTTTTTTAGAATAGTTTGAAAACAATAGGTATTAACTCTTTAAATGTTTGGTAGAATTTTCCTGTGAAGCCATGTGGGCTTGGACTTTTGTTTCTTGGGAATTTTTGGTTACTGATTCAATTTCTTTGGTGGTAATGTGTCTGTTCAAAATTCTGTATCTTCCTATTTCTTTTTTGGTAGGTTATATATTTCTAGGAATTTATCCATTTCTTTTATATTGTTCAATTTGTTGGCATATAGTCTTTCATAATATTCTCTTATAATTTTATTTATTTTGGTGGTGTTGGTTGTTATTTATCCTCTCTCATTTGTGATTTTTTACTGTTTATTTATTTATTTTGAGAGAGAGAGAGAGAGAGACAGACAGACAGACAGACACAGGCAGGGCCAGAGACAGAGGGAGAGAGAGAGAATCCAAGTGAGCTCTGTGCTAAAAGTGCAGACACCTAGGCACCCATCTTATCTGTGATTTTATTCATTTGAGTCCTTTCTCTTTTTTAATTGATAAAGAGGTTTATCAATTTTATTCATTAAAAAAACCCAGCTCCTATTTTCATTGGTCTATTCTATTATTTTTTCAGTTTCTATATCACTTACTTCTTTATCATTTTCTTCCTTCTGATGGGTTTATGTTTTGTTTATTCTTCTTCTTCTAGCACCGTCAGAGGTAAGGTTTGGTTGCTTATTTGAGATTTTTCCTTTTCTTTTCATTTATTTTTTATATATTTAAATTAAGTAGGTTCCATGCCAACATGGAGCTTGAACTCATTACTCTGAGATCAAGAGTTGCATGCTCAACTGACTGAACCAGCAAAGAGCCCTTGTTAAAGATTTTTCTTGCTTCTTGAGGTAGACCTGTATTGCTGTAAACTTCCTTCTTAGAATTGCCTTTATTGCATCCCAAAGGTTTTGAACCATAACGTTTTCATTTTCATTGTTTCCATTTACTTATTTATTCGTTCTTTTATTTCCTGGTTGACCTTTTCATTGTTTAGTAGCATGTTTTGTAGCCTTTATGTATTTGTGGTCTTTACAGAATTTTTCTTGTGGTTGACTTCTAGTTTCATAGCATTGTGGTCAGAAAAGATGCATGGCATGACTTCAATCTTTTTGAATTTTTTGAGGCATGTTTTGTGGCCTAATATGTGATGTATTCTGGAGAATATTTCATGTGCAGATAAGAATGTGTATTCTCCTGTTTTAGGATGGAATGTTTTGAATATATCTGTTAAATCAATCTGATAGTGTGTGTCATTCAAAGCCATTGTTTCCTTGTTGATTTTCTGTTTGGGTACTCTGCCTATTGATGTAAGTGGGGTATTAAAGTACCCTACTATTATTGTATTACTATTGATTAGTTCCTTTATGTTTATTATTAACTATTTTATGTATTTGGGTGTTTCGTGTGGGGGACATAAATTTTTACAGTTTACAATTGATATATCTTCTTCTTGGTTTGTCCTCTTTGTTATATGTAGTGTCCTTCTTTGTCTTTTGTTACAGTCTTTCTTTTAAAGTCTGTTTTCTCTGACGTAAGTATTGCCACTCCAGCTTTCTTCTAACATCCATTTGTATGATAAATGTTTCTCCGTTCCGTCACTTTCAACCTGCAGGTCTGAAATGCGTCTTTTGTAAGGAGCATATAGATGGGCCATGTTTTTTATCCATTCTTCCATACTTTGTCTTTTTATTGGAATATTTAGTCCATTTATAGTAAAAGTACTTATTGGTAGATATTAATTTATTGCAAAATAATTCCCATATTTCCTGTTTTGTGGTTGTTCCTGAATATTTTCTCTGAGTCTTTTTCCCTTTCATGGTTTGCTGCTTTTCTTTAGTGATATATTCAGGTTTATTTTTCTTTATTCTATGCATATTTATTAGTAGTTTTTGACTTGTGGTTACCATCTACTTTGTATATGACATCTTCATATAGGAGTCTATATTAAGTTGATGGCTGTTTAAGTTTGAGCCCATTCTTTACTCCTTTCCTCCCCATGTTTTAGGTGCATGTTGTCATATTTTACATCCTTTTACTTTGTGAGTTCCTTGATTAGTATTTTATGAAAATATTCAGTTTTACTACTTTTGTGTTTCCTATTTTTATACTGTCACCTTTAGTCATTCCTTTCCACTGAAAGATTCCTCTTTGATATTTATTTCAGGGCTGGTTTAGTGGTCATGAACTCTTTCAGTGTGTGTGTGTATGTGTGTGTTTGTGTGTTGTTTTGTTTTGTTTTGTTTTTGTTTAGTCTGGGAAACTATCTTTCCTATTCTGAATGATAGGCTTGCTGGATAGAGCATTCTTATCTGTAGATTTTTTCCCATTCAGCACTTTGAATATATAATTCTATTCTTCTGGCTTGAAAAGTTTTTCTTAAAGTTCCCCTCCTAGCCCTGTGGGGTTTCCCTTGTATATTACTGTCTTCTTTTGTCTTGCTACTTTTAATTATTTTTCTTTATTTTGCCAATTTAAGTACAATATGTCTTGGTGTGAATATGCTTTTATTGATTTTGTTTTGGGCTCTCTGTGACTCCTGGATCTGGATATCTGTTTCCATCCCCAAATTAGGGAAGTTTTCAGCTATTATTTCTTCAAATAAATTTTCTGCCACCTTTTTTCTCTCTTCTTCTTCTGGGACTCCTAAAATACAAATGTTATTACATTTGGTGGTCACCAAGTTCCCTAAGTCTATTCTCATTTTGCATAATTCTTTTTCCTCTCTTTTTTTCAGCTTGATTACTTTCCATTACTCTGTCTTCTAGGTCATTAATTCATTCCTCTGCTTCTTTCAGCCTGCTGTTCCTTGCATCAAGCATGTTTCTAATGTTGCTTTTTGCACTCTTCATCTCTGATTATTTATTTTTTATTGCTGTATGAAGGGTCTCACTGGCATCTTCTATTCTTTTTCCAAGTCCAGTGAGTATCCTCATGATACTTCATCAGGCATGTTACTTATATCTGTTTCACTTAGATCTCTGGCCATGGTCTTTTCTTATTCTTTCATGTGGTACAAATTCTCTGTCTTCGCATTTTGTCTAAGTCTCTGTGCCTTCTTCTTGTGTTAGGAAAATCAGCTATGTCTCCTGTTCTTGAAGGTAATGGCCTTATGAAGAAGAGGTCTTGTGTGCCCTCCTGTGTAGTATCCCTATTCCCCAGTGCCTAGCTCTTCAGAGAGTGCCTCCAGTATGTACTGTGTGTGCCTTACTGTTGTGTCCTAGCTGCTTTATCGTCAGGCCACTCATCATCAGAGGCTCTTTTTACCTATTGTGTACAGGATTTGGTGCCTGGCCTGAATGTGGAATGTTTTAACTATGTATGCTCTAGTCTGCTTGTGAAATGAGACTTGTGACCACCCCTGCAAGAACTGAGGCTCTATAGAATTCCTGGGTTGGAGACACCATGTGAGCAGGAGTTTGTGCCTATCTTCTAGGGGAAGAGGTCTACTGCTGCTGGGACTGAGGCAAATATGACTGGGAAGGGTGGTTCCACTGGTGTTTGGGGGTGGAGATGGTGTAGGCAAGTTAAGTATCAAGTGTCCATGCTGCACTGGTTCCTGCAGGTGGCCCTCTGCTTATGCTGAGGGATTTGGGGAGGGGGGAGGAATGGCCCCTGCCAGTTCCTTTGTTCCATGAGGTGTCTCTCTGTGAATGCTGCCTCTTTAGGAGACTCTCCAAGATAAGCAAATAACTTCCTGACTATGTGTGCACTAAGCACTCTTGAGATTGCCATTTTCCCACTGAATGTCCACAGGCTGTTTGACCTGCCTTTTCTCCAAGAGTAACCCCAGTGCCCCAGTCTCTCACTGAGTCAAGCCCACTAACCTTTAGAACTCTAGATTTTAAGCCCCACTGGCTACAAGAATGCACGAAATTCAGCTCCTCTCACTGTCCAAGTTCATTGTTATGGGGATTCATGCTCCTCTGTGTGTTAGTGTGTCTCTCACTCTTCTCCATAGCACAACTCCCTCCCCACCACCATCTGCTTCTCTCTCAAGCTGTGTTTTCTTCAATGTGGTCTATTCTCTATCTTTAGTTGTGGAGTTTGTTCTCCCAGGTTGATTTCTGAGGTATTTAGGATAATTTGATAGTTTTCTAGTTGTATTTATGGGAAGAGGAGAGGCTAAGGTCCTCCTACTCTACTGCCATCTTCACCACAGTGCAGCTATCTTTGAACTGATTTCTCAGTACTTAGTCTACAACCAACTCCTCGATTCTTCCTCATTAGCAGATTGTGAATTGGAGGACCATTTATTGCCCAGCTGACCAAATAATTTATGGACTTTCCTCAAATTCCTTTAATCGGCCCAAAAGTTTCTCCCTCTTTTTCTTCTACAAAGTCATACTTCAATCTGCATGCTATTCTCATCACACCAGCTAGCAAGAGCTGTGAAACGTCTGACGTTTGACCCTATTTTCAAGCTCATATGTTGGCCTTCCAGTTTCATCATGGAGCAAAAGACATGAGCTTCCTGGGTCAGAGATGAAGGATGGTTTAAGTACTAATAGTAATAGCCAGAGTGTTCACATTTTTTTTGCATTAAATCCCATATCTAATGCAAAAGGCCCCAGTTGACACCTACACACACAATGAGTTGTGTTACAGGAGAGAAATCTTGACATTAGAAGGCCTGACTCCTTTATAATGGACAGTAAATATGCCTGAACTTCACTCCAGAGAGATACTACTTTTATCTTCTGCTCTGTGGGTAGACATTATCTTTATCTTCCAAGGCTATTCTCTATATAAACATTCTTAAAAAGGTAGTCTAGAACAAAAGATAGTTCCTTGTCACTCTGAAGACATTCAATAATGTGGCAGACCCCTGGAGAATTGTCTCCTAACAATGAATTTATATTTTTTTTGCCAGAAAGGTATAAAATTCAGGAAGATTAAATTCTGTAGTATCTAAACCAGCAGGAACTGTAAAAATGATCACAATTTAGAGAACTAATTTGATGAAAACTACTATGATTGACAGAGAAAAGTCATTTGAATTATAAATCCACCAATGAAATTAAAAAAAAACTTATTTACAGTAAACAAATGATTTCCAGAACAATATATAATTACAAATTTTATGGTCCCCTTTCAATTTTAGAAATGTCCTGGTGTGGATGGCAAATTGTCTGTTCATCTAAGAATGAATGAAAGTTACCTAGGGAGAGGAAGGAATTCTGAGTAATTATAGAGACTAATGAAGAGTGGAGAAGTTTAAAAAGCTTCTGTGAGAAATGTGAAAATGATCTCATACATGAGATTGCATAGAACAGTGCTGTTCAATTCATTTATATTTTCACCAGTCATTCAGAGAATCATTGAACTTTTGCGATAGAAGAAAATTTAAAATTCATTTATTTTAATGCTCAACTTAATGCACTGTCTTTTTAAACACCCTTGACAGATTTTTTATTTTAAAAGCATTAACTACATTTTTAAATAATTTATGGGACATGTGACATGTGAAAAATAATATGTCAGATATATTCAACATAAAAGTATATATAGTCTATTCATGCTGCTACTATTTGATTGGAAGAATTAGCTGTATTCTCTCCAAGGGTTGACTTTTCTCCATTCAGCTAAGTATAGGTTTGCTTGACTCTTTTAATTTAAAAACTACTTTAGTTTGGGGGCATTTTCTACACCTGCAGTAGTATCAGCTTCTTGATGTCTTCTTTATTTCCATAATTGCATTAAATTTTAACTCTTCTTTTGGTTGCTGAGTAATTTAGTCACAATGATTAGCATGATGAGAATATAGCAAAGTTATTAAAATCTGAGTCTCTGGGGTCAGTTAGAACTGAGTTTGTGCTCCAGTTCTATTTCTTACAAGTTCCGTGACTTCAAGGTCTTTAATCCCTGTAAGCCTCAACTACCTTTCCAGTAAAATGAGGATACTAATGACAATTCACTCACTGAATTGCTTTGAAGATTAAATGAGGTAGTCAATGTTAAAAAGCTAAACAAAGTGCCTGTCACCTAGTTCACACTCAATAAACATTGATGATAATGAGTATGATGACAGTATATTGACATAATACAAAAAACCAGAAATCTAAAACACTTAGTGTAATCTTAAAAAAAAAAAGGCCATTGGTATCAGAATCTAATTTTACCTTTGTTTATTTTAGTTACTGATTATGTATTGCCTCACATTTTATGAGATTTGTTCAGAAGGGGTGCCTGATGACATCTGTCTGTCATTAGGCTATTTTCTCACCTGAGAGAATCTAGTATGTGAGAGAAGAGAACAAATGCTTTAGTGGGAAAAGATGGTATTTAGAAGGATGGGCAGAATAAGTACATCCTTTGTTGAGTGTGATTTTTGCAGCCTGATGATTTTTGAAAGCACTTTGCAAAGCTGGGATAACTAATCTGAACCACATCCCTATTAGTAAAGTCAATATTTTTATCCCGGTTTCACAGATAGAGGAAGTGAGCCAAGACATGGTAAATGTCTTTGTCAAGGTTATGCAGAAAGTCAGAGGTAGAACTACATTATTTCAGAGTCCTGATTCCAAAGCCATAGGTTATATAATTATGGCAACGTGCAAATAAGTGAAAATACACTCTATGTGGTGGTTGTTTCTAAAATAGAATAACACAAATATCATTTTCTAAATCTTCAGATCAAAGTTACACCTGCGTAATCATTTATTTTTGACATTATTATTTATACTGGTGGTAGTTGAAGCATGAAAGAAAATATATTTGTGAAAAGAAACTATTAATTGATAAAGCAGTCTTTGTAACATGGAAGTGGAGCTAGAGAGAGAAGTACTATAGAAGGAGTTGACTTAATATAGTTAAAAATGTATAGTTGGTGCATTTTTTTATTATTTTTTAATATAACAGAATTTATTTTTTTAACATATGCAATTATTTTCCATCATTTACAATACAGTAGTTACAATTACACTCCAAACAGAAAAGCAAAGTAAAAAATCAAAACCCCAACTTCTATTTCATGTAATTAGACTTATACAGAAATTAGAAGGTTAAGTAACAACTAGTTAATCACCTAATTTCACAGCTATCTGAAGTGGCATTCTTTATATAGCAGCTTATCTATGATACATTCAAGATAAATGATACAATTTATTACTTGCCCATAAGCTACAACACATCCTGCTTAATGCCTTTCCTTAAATTCCACCTCCATACTACAATATACTCGAGGTCCATGCAAAAAAGTAGCTACCTTTTATATAGGAAATGGATGATTAAGTCTTTGGTGTTGTAAAAGCAACTTCATTTAAACATAACCACCCCCACCACCAAAAAAAGAAGAAAAAAAAAGTAAAGAAAATAATAAGGGAAAAACCCAAGACACACTTCCTAGGGGGAAAAAAAACCAGCATGTAATTTCTGTCCCTGATGGAATGTATTAAGTAAGCAAACACCTCCAACAAGCAAAACAAGTACTACAATGTAAAAATATTAAAAAAAGAAAACCCTCTCATATGCATAAATGAAAGATTGCACATAAAGAACTCACATCTTTTCAAGCTTCAATAGTAAATATTCTGCTACTATGTATTAAATACTGAATGGTTTGCCCAAGCTAAGATGA